>NC_142928.1:76983184-77008184 GCF_046866305.1 Octopus bimaculoides | reverse complement strand
AGAAGAAGAAGAAAAAGAAGAAGAAGAAGAAGAAGAAGAAGAAGAAGAAGAAGAAGAAGAAGAAGAAGAAGAAGAAGAAGAAGAAGAAGAAGAAGAAGAAGAAGAAGAAGAAGAAGAAGAAGTGCTTTCTAATTGATGTATCAATACCAGCAGATGACAACGTTTCCCTAAAAGAAATGGAAAAACTTTCAAAACACAAAGACCTGGAAATAGAGGTAACTCGAATGTGGAATCTAAAAACAGAAACAATTCCTATCATAGTAGGTGCCTTAGGTATAATAAAAAATATACAGACAAATACATAACAAAAACACCAGGACTTACAAATATATATAACATACAGAAAATAAATTGCACTACTGCACATATCCTACGCAAAGCACTTTCAATATAGTAACCATAAGAGCACCACAGCAAACCACAGCACATACCCAAGGCACACAGAGCTGCGCTCGGTAGTGAAGTGAAAGCACGTTATAAAAATAAAACTACTGAACAATAATAATAATAATAATAAATATTGTTGTTAAAGCAGGTTTCTATAATCTACTATCGATCTATGATGTAAAAATGAGGAAAAAATATATGTATCAAAAGAAAATACCATCTATCATGCATTACAATATGCATCATTCGCATTCCCAACAAATGAATTGAAGCTTTATGATTGTGTAATATAATTAAAACGAAAGAGAAAAATATCTTGGTAAACAAATAACCGGATTTTAACCAGCGCGAACACCATTTTAGCAATATACTTCTCAGGCACATTCCAATAAAGTTTGAACATGGCTTACTGCGGAGACAAATTACGCAATTGTTTGCAAATTTTAGTCTTGCTAGACGTTCAATAGATCTTAATTTGCAATGGTTGTTTTTATTCAAATTTAATTTGAAGGTATTCGTTCGTTTCCGTCTTTTCTTCTTTTTCGCTTTTTTTTATTTTGTGTGTGTGGTCTCTATATAATTTTCTTTTTGCAATCAGTTTATAGAAACCGAAATGGCTATTTCTATAATATTTCGTATAACTGACCTGTTATATAAATTCCTGGTATGATTAAAAAATGATCTTATATCATGAAACACGAAGTCAAATGTGGTTAGGATATGTAGATCATTGGGAAAATATCGAATAGTGAAATTGAGGTTTTGATTATTCTATGCCTTACATAACTTTTACTTTGGTATATAGTTTTAATCAATTAGGTAAAACTACCCTCCCCGTTTATAAAATGAATGCGATTAGAGACCTAACTCAAATATCAGATTCTCGTGACTTAATAATTTGAATAAATGTATTGAATGCCTTTATCAATGCTTCTTCTTCGCCTCAGTTATCATTGATTCATTTTTTGTTGGCACTCCGTCGCTTACGACGTCGAGGGTTCCAGTTGATCCGATCAAAGGAACAGCCTGCTCGTGAAATTAACGTGCAAGTGGCTGAGCACTCCACAGACACGTGTACCCTTAACTTACTTCTCGGGGATATTCAGCGTGACACAATGTGACAAGGCTGACCCTTTGAATTACAGGCACAACAGAAACAGGAAGTAAGAGTGGGAGAAAGTTGTGGTGAAAGAGTACAGCAGGGTTCGCCACCATCCCTACCGGAGCCTCGTAGAGCTTTCGGTAATTTCGCTCAATAAACACTCACAACGCCCGGTCTGGGAAACGAAACCGTGATCCTATGACCGCGAGTCCGCTGCCCTAACTACTGGGCCATTGCGCCTCCACCATCGATTCATTATGCTTATGATTAAAGGCGTTCCATTTGATGTTATTAATATTTGAAACAAAATGTTATCTGCGACCATACGATCAAACAGATCCTTTCATGCTTTGAAAACTATTCCAGGGTATGTAGGCCTAGAGAAATGAGATTGCTTCGGGTGCAATATATTTGTTCAAATCTGAGCTCGATTAAACATAACTGGGAGCTGCATGACGATAGAACATATTCACAGCACAGTTGACAGTGTTGTATCATTTTGAAAAGACAATGTATATGCTATTACAAATTTATGACAGACATTTTATACGCACACATACACACTAACACACATGTGCGTGTTCATATAAGTTCTTATGTGCTTGTGTATGTGTGTTCGATTGTCTAGAATATTTATATGAGTGTCTATATACATACATGCATACATAAACACATACGCACACACATATCGTAGTTTATCACTATTATTGCTAGGATTACTTGGAGTATTCTTATATTATAAAAAGAAAGTCTATTAACACGGAACACGTAGATAGTGTCAAAGAAAGAGTTTCTAAAGATAGTTACGAAGTACTAAAGACTAATATAATAGAATTGTATTATCGCAAAGTGACACAGAATGAATTCATTCTAAGTATTTGTAGCAAAAAGTTGTAAAAATATAAAGAGCATTTTAATACTTTATTACATAATATGTAACATTGATTTACATATGATGTCATTTACTGATATTATATTGCATCAATTAACAAGAAATTGTATTAGTTGTTTTATGACAATTCTAATATTTATGATATATATCAGAATTATGAGAAAGAACAATGTATTATGTCACCTATTTTATTCGTTTTTGTAAATTCTTCTTCAACTCATAGACTCACAATTATAGAACAGTCAAGTGCACACACTTATGCACGTCCACAAATAGTTCTACGTACGTAGATCAGTAATATAAAATATACAATGGGTTCAGCTTATTGTGCAGCCATCACACTAAGCTCCTCGTACGGACCCGATAATTAACCCACGTTGTAATAAATTAAAATGTTGTATAATGTGAAATGTCCATGTAACTAAAATCCAGAAAATCCGAGCAATGTGCTTGCATGTATGTATGTATGTATGTATGTATGTTTCTATGTATGTATGTATGTTTGTATGTATGTATGTATGTATGCATGTATGCATGTATGTGTGCAGATTTGTTTATTTTGCTTTTTGTAAGTATTCGCATGCATATAGTTGCATATCTAGACATGCTCATATGTATTTAAATGATAAACTTCTGGTTTTGAGAAGCCTAATTTCTCAAGATTGGTATTTAGGCAGTATGTTACATATCCCAGGGCCCCAATAGTTACTGAACCTGTAATCTGGATAGAGTAACTGCATATTTCTCAATAGTTCAGCATAGGTGTTTGCTTTTTCACTGATCTTCAGCTTTATGTTAACATCCACTGGGTAGCTAATTTCCACAACTGTGCACAATTTCTCTTCTCTATCCCAAATCATTGTATTACGTCTGTTGTGCTTACATTTTATTGAGGTCTTCTCTGGCACATTCTACCAGTATTCCTTTTTATTATGATTGGCTATGATTTCTACCTTATAGTGGGTTCTTATTTCCTTGTCCTTGGGATTATCCTTCCGACGGATTTCATTATAGACTGTCCTATCTACAGCGTCATGTCTCATCGGTAGAGTATATCGTGCTGACATTTTTGGACAACTGCTTATGATGTGGGTGATTTCTTCAGTGTGAACTTCATAAGGTCTGCATCGGTTGTCACATTTTACGGCTTTTCCTGCATCTCCATCCATTTTGTGCCTCAGGTACTTGGTTGATATTTCCAGTTCTTCGATTGCAAATGCATACCCTTCAAAGTGGGAGGTAGTAATCCGGTTATTGGTCCATGATAAACTGCTTTGATGATCAATGTTTCTATCATCGCGGAGCTTTCTACCAACATATCCATGCATAGTCTTCTGCTCATACAGGCTCATCATTTCATCTGATGATACGTTGCGGTAGAGTCGTGCGACTTCTTTGGGCAAGTATTCTAGATTATCAGACAAAGTGTTGCTCAAGGTGCTGCTTTCCAAGTCTTATGGTGTTATCATCCACATGCATACAAGTATGCATGTATGCATGTATGTATGTATATATATATATATATATATATATATATATATATATATATATATATATATATATATATATATATATATATATATAATATATATATATATATATATATATATATATACATATATATATTAATAAGGGTAGAAATTGATATTAATCAATAAAAACCAGTGCTCTAGCATATTAAAGAAATCCGAAGATTATATATATATATATATATGGGGGGGGGGGGGGGCGTGTGTGCATGTGTTTGCGCGTGTGTGCTTGTGTGTGTGCGTATACATATGTGTATGCATATATAAAGTAAAGATATAAAAAGAAGGATGATGTTGGAAAGAATATACATATGTTTTTAGGAAATAAAATAGTTGGACAGCCCAAAATTGGTTATATATTTTAATTCAGGCGTAGTCGATATATTTCAATAAATATAGTCTCTTTCTTTAACCGACTTACATTTATTTCAAAAATATATATATCTCTTTAATCTAACAATAATGAATTCAGTTCCCCTCCACGAAAAAAGGGATTAACTTCGCTTGCTATTAGTCGTAACAATCACTCTCTACCTCTCCGAAAATTGATTTACTTCGCAATTCATTTACAAATAATCCTTCTTGTTGCCAACATGGGATGAAAACTTATTATGATAGCATGCAATTGTAACATTATTACTAACCACTCTGCTATGATCAACATAAGACAATCCGGCCGAATATGTGAATATTTTATTTCATACACATAGCATTAGGTTTGGTTTCTCAAACACTATGAACTTAGCCCAAATAATTGCAGCTCATAATTTTAAAATACTTAAATCAAAGGGAATTGGGAGGATAGCGATGTGAACCCTGATATAAATAATAACAATAATAATAATAATAATAATAATCGTACTATGATTACAGTAACAGAGGTTAACCCCAGTAGATTGAAGTTTGAAGGCCCAAATATGAGAGTGAAAAAGGTAGTTTATCAATGTAAGGTAAAGACTCAGACAGATGTTAGCCTATACTTGAGATTTTCTTCGGGACAAATCTGTAAAAGATTATCAAATCATTATAGTACCTTTAGAGATAGAAGTAAAATAGCGAGTAATAGTCTTACTAAATTCATTTGGGAACTGAAGGAATAAAAAAAGCAATATTCGTTAAAATGTCCAATTATTGGGACATCTTTCCCTTATGACAAAGGTAAGAGATATTGCACGCTGTGTCATCTAGAATTATATTTTATATTATTTTCTAAGGGTAAGTTAATAAATAATCTCACATATAATGCTTTCAGTTGTAGCTATTATCCGAGACACACATTTCTCTGGTTTAAATAAATTATAAATTTCAGTATGATCGGGTATTATAGTATACTATAGTATAATATTATGTTTAAAGGTAGGGCATATCAATGTATAATTTACCAATAACAATTGTATTTGTGTTTATTTCCTAAAGTTTCTATAGATAATGTAATATAGATTTCCATTGATTTAGAATTTATTACCAGGAATCAATACTTGTAATATTTGATTGTTTATAATTAATAATATTCTGAGGGTTTTCTCCCTTAGACGGATTTTATTTAAGGAGGAATTTATTTAAGGAGAAATTTGAATATGAACCAGACTTACAGACTATGTTTTTTGGTGTTTACGCTTTACCTTTTACCCTGAGGATGTGTAACGTAACTTACTTATTTAACTTGAATTGACAGTTAAATATAACCTTATACAGAAATGTTGACATAGGAAATAAACTTCAATAATAATGGATATTAGCGTCAAAACTCTCATTTAAATTTTATATATATATATATATATATATATATATATATATATATATATATATATATATATATATATATATATTAGCTGCAAACATTTATTAACTGCAGAGTTATTTCCGGACTTAGTGCGCCAGATTGAAGGCATTTGAAGGGATACACTGAATGTAATTTGTAGAACTCTACACGTGCTCCCTTTCGTCTGGACGTCTTGTGTCTAGTTCTGGTAATTATATTTTTTAAATCGACAGACTACGCTGGTGATCCTGCAGATATTTACTTATGTAAATTTTAACAGGTGAAACCATGGTACATAGGTTAATCGTTTTTTTATTTAGTATTTTTTCATTTGTCTTGCCATTTTACAGTCTGTTGTATCGCTAAAGTTTTACTGAGAACATAGGTTAGACGATTCGGCATCTATTTCTAGCATATAGGAGTCCACTTTTGCTGGTCATTAATCTTATTTTTGTATGTAATATAATTTTAATCTTCGGATTTTTTTAATATGCTGGACCACTGGTTTTAATTGATTAATATCAATTTCTACCCTTATTAATAAATTATATATATGTATATATATATATATGTTGCAAAATGTAACCACATGTGAATCGATCGCAATTCTTTTCTCTCTGGCTTCCTTTTCTATTGGACTTTCCTCTGTTTCTGAAGAATAGCTTTGCTGTCTGTCTCTCTCCCTCTCTCTCTCTCTAAATATATATGTGTGTGTGTGTGTGTGTGCGCGTGTGTCTGTGTATGTGTGTGCATGCGTGTGTGTGAGTGTGTACAAATATATATGTGTGTATATATATATATATATATATATATATATATATATATATATATATATATATATATATATATATATATATATATATATATATACATATAGATGTATATGTCTATAGAACGATCGCGTGATGGTCCGAGTCAGGCAAATAGATTGAGTGAAACAAAGAAAGAAAGAAAGAAAAAAAGAAGAAAAAAAGATGGATAGATAGATAGATAGATAGATAGATAGGTATCATCTGTTTGTCTGTAAAAGTTCAGAAAGCGTGAGGTCGGTGATAATAATTAACAATTGAAAGTTATTGAGAGGGACATAAGTAATATGCATATGTGTCAAATAGAAATATAAACCAAACTCTATATACACTTCAATAGCGGTAGTCTTACATGAGAATCGATTTCACTTCAGCAAAAACAAAATAAAGAATCGTCTTGAATTCATTTGTTTGTTTTACTCATTTGTGTCTATTGTTAAATGGCAGAATTTCATTGTTTTTAGAATTGCCGTTACTGTTTCATACACACAACACACATACGTTAGTTGTCGCTGTGTATATATACATGTATAGATGTGCATATATATATATATATATATATATATATATATATATATATATATATATATATATATATATATATATATATATATATATATATATACCATATATATTATATATATGTTATATATATATATATATATACTCTATCTATATATGGATATATGTGTATATATATATATATATGTATATGTTCATATATAGATATACGTATATATGTATGTATATATGTTGTTCTGTATATAGGCGAATGTGTGTGTATGTATGTTCTTTGTTTATTTTACATTCTATGATTTCAGCATATATTTAGTTTTTGTTTTCCCTATAGGTGTAGACTAAATATATTTGAATTTCGCTTTGTGTGAATCGAGCAGCTTGTTTAATATGTATTTAAATGATTATTTTATTGTTCCTAACGATCATTAAGACTTCACATTTTAGATTTTCATTGTTTTAAATAAGTACAAAGAAACAAAGAAAAGCAGCAATATCAGATCACACGGCTCCTCTTTCATATATATATATATATATTTTATTCATGTATGTGTATGCCTGAGTTTCTGTGAGTGTTCGTGTACGTGTGTATATATGAGTGAATGTGTGTGTTTACGCATGCGTGGCTGCTAAAGATATCGCTTTGCTACTATGGGCAATGATGTCTTAATGCTTCAGCGCACTAGTCTTTTAGCCGCCATGCACACCGTCTCCATATGCCAAGTGTTATTCTGTACATAATGGGAGGTGATAGTAAGAAGGTTGCCTGCCTTCCAACCACATGATCCCGGGTTCAGTCTCACTGTGTGGCACCTTGGGCGTGTGTCTTCTATTGCTTCAGGCCGCCCGATGTCTTGTGAGTGGATTCGCTAGACAGAAACAGAAAGAAAACCGCCATATACATACATTCATACATACATACATACATACATACATACATACATACACACACACACGCACACACACACACACACACACACACACACACACACACATATATATATATATATATATATATATATATATATATATATATATATATATATATATATATATATATATCTTTATATGTATCTATGTATGCATGTATGTATGGATACATCTATGTGTGTATGTCTTTGTGTCTGTATTTGTCCCACCAACACCACTGTGGGTTAGCAAATGAGAGCAATATAGTAAGTACTCGGCTTTAAAAAAATATAAGTCCTGGGGTAGATTAGATTGACAAATACCCTTCAAGGTGATGCCGCAACATGGCTGCAGTCAAATGACTGAAACAAGTAAAAGACAAAAATAAAGGCTACTGACCCTATTGTATTGAGTTGCCCGGTGGCTTATTTCAGCCTTCAGGTGATCAGCAGCTAAGGCAAATATTATTTACCATAGCTTATCGTTGATCAGTGGAAATGGCTAGAGGAAATTGTCCAAATGCCGGTCTAATAGATACATGAATCAGTTGACTCAACCTGGGCTTTTCCTCTCCAAGAAAATCTTCTTCAGAATTATGTCTAGATTTCAGGGATCCGTGGATTACTCAGCGACTCAACAGGTTAATTCGATGTATGGCAGTTATCGGATCGAACAACTGGTCTGTCATGTACGTGCGTGTGTGCGTATGCGCATAAATATGCATGCATGTCTGTATGTAAGCATGTATTGATGGATTGATCGATCGATGAGTGGATGGATGGGTGGATGGATATATGCATTCGTGAATACAGTGATGGCTGAAGGCAATAGCTAAATCACGTAGAAAACTTTTGAATTTATATACTGTCAGGCAGTTTTATTCAATGACAATTAACACACATGCTTTCGGTACATCTAGCTGTAAACGACGAATCTTTAAAATTCTATATGACAGCAATATATAATGTTATGTTTTATAACGGGCTGTAGGCCAGTGTGCTTATTTGAATGTTTAGAGCTCTATGCAGATCACGCAACTCTCATTTTGCAAAATAGAAATTAATGACTGTTATTGTCTTCATTTTAACCCTGCTGTGTATGTACGTTAATTTATTATCCTCATTATCAAACTAAATATCCGTCTTATTCTCTCTGTCCTTACTCTCACGCTTTGTATGCATGTATTATGCATGTGAACTATAATGTATTATGATGTATGTATATATCTGTGTATGTATGCATGCATGCTTGTATGTATGTATGTATGCATGTACTATGTATATATGTGTGTATGTATGTATGTATGTGTGTTTATGTTCCTGTATGTATGTATGTATATATGTATGTATGTATGTATGTATGTATATATGTATGTATATATATGCATGTATGTATGCTTTATTTTGATTCATTAGTTTACATTCTGAAAGGATATAACTAATTTGTAATAAAGCAACAAAAGCTTCATTGTTCAAGTTTGAAGAACAACGACGGTAATTGTTACATATCTAACTTTAAGAAAGTCTTCCAGAATATTCCTGTTCCACTTACAAATTATAGCTGAAATTTCACGTGACACAGCCAAGTGCATTAATGGTTACTGGTATGAATGTAAATTTATAATCTTAGTAGAAGAGTTACATGTTATGGTAGTAGTTTGCTTTGAACATTTTCCTCGCTGATTCTGGTAGAAATTTTCAGATCCATAGGGTATGTTGCCTCTTTGACTGGCGGTAATTGTTCTTCTATGTCCCATCTAGCTGTTTCAGGTCTGTTACATACCTTATGATGATATGAATGTACGTATCCAATAGTAGGTGTGTAATTTATATTTATCTCAGTACAGTCTTTTCTGCTAATGACATTGTATATTGTTTTAACAATGTCGCGTGGGTAAGTAGTAATTCAGGTACATTTTTGGCAGCTGCAGCATTGTGTTCTCCACACAAGTGTGATATAATCGAGACTTGTAGTTACATCTTGGGATTTTAAAGCCTTCGCTAACTATGTATGTATATATGTATGCATGTATGATCGAGTTGGATGGCGAACAAAAGTGTGGAATGGAATGAAAGCGTTTGAAGAGGCCAGGATAACGCAAGCAAGACTCAAAAGATATTTAAGGAAGAATGTAAAGATTAGAAGGTGAATGACAAGGACCTTTTTGTGTGCACAGTCTATGACAGACCATGCCTGTCTTTGGCTGGCCTCAAATCTCACCTGCGAACCTATGGAAAACAAACTTCAACCAACTATTCTGACTATATGTCTGTGCACACGTTTGAATGTAGTGTATGTCAGAAGGCTTGTAAATCCAATGTGGGTCTTAAAAGACATGTTAAGATCCACAATGAGTAGAACTTATATGCAGGTATTGGTAGTTCAAATCAGCGGTGCAATCTGTGTGGGTGTTTTTTTCAGAATATTGTCTGGTTTAAAAAGCCACATCAGACGCCATGAAGGGGCTAAGGTGTAGGTAGAGGAGGTGGTTAAACTCTGTGTAAGGAGTAGACAACCACCATGTATGTATGTATGTATGTATGTATGTATGTATGTATGTATGTATGTATGTGTGAATGTGTGCGCGTGCGTCATATGTGTGTGTGTGTATGATTGCATATATGTACGTATATAATATGTTTGTATATTTCATATATATTTCTATAGAATTCATTTTAAGAATTTTCCCCCGTTGCAAATATTAAAACAGTCACTAACAAGTAGCAAGCTTCTTTTGCTTAGGTCGATGCAGCTCTTGAGGATTATGTTGACGGAGATTGTTTGATAAGCGCATACATATATGCGTGCTATGTGCATGTATGTACATGCGCGTAAACTTGCAGAACACAAGTGCGTTAGTGTTGTTACTCTTTGTATGTGTGCATTCAGGTGTATTTCATGTGTTTATCTGTTTGTGCGCTTATGGTCGCCTAGGGAGCACAAATGGGGAATCCTTGAATAGTTTAACAAATATTCACCGTTTCTAATCCATTGTATCTGGAGACAATAAATCAGTCTGCTCAGTTCTTTCATAGAGAAACCAAGCACTTCTAATTTTCTGTGAACATCTACTGCTATGTAGGCCATTGCATCTATGATAATAGGAAGAATTAAGTTCTATTGACTGGATACAAGAGTGTAAGTCTCACATTGGTTCTTAACAGATATTCACCTTTGCACCAATTTTGAAGAGGCAACTGATTTCTTCAATGCTACGTAACATTTGGACTCTGCTCGCCAAAACTATATCTCTTCTGTTGTGTTTACGCCGGCATACTGATTTTATCGGAATGCTCCACCTTAATATTTAAATTCTAAAGTGTGGATAATTTCTGGTTCGAGTCCGCCATTGATACAGAAGTCAAGAAAAATCCTCACTGTATATTGCATTGTTGATCGTCATAGCGATATTGTCAAGTATGATGAGAAGGTAATAACTTCTAGATATTTTTGTACTTCCACATTGGTATGGCACAAACGCCAATTTCAGCCACAACGTGAATGTTTAAAGGCATCCTTACCTCTTTTGCTCATCATGTCTATGCACGCACATGCATCCACACACACACACACACACACACACACACACACACACACACACACACACACACTTTAAGCTTTGTTTTCATCACTGAAGCAGAGGCCAGCGGCATCACATATTTCCGACAAGATGCGTAGAGGAAAGAAAGTGCTTACAGTAAAGCCGTAGACCAGAACCGAACGCGTTGAAAAGTGGAATCAAACTGGACGATATCCTTACTATACAACAACAGGAAACGCATTCCCTTAATGACGTGATTCCGCATAGTTTTCGTTCGTTACACTTTACTCCCTTGTCTTGACTAAGTGATGACTGTTGCACACAATGATCCACATTCAAATTGAACCAAATACCAAGTAGGTGCGAAGCGAACTCTATCAGTATTCTGCATTGACAGTTAAATATACTCAATTTCTGCCTAAATGTATCTGATATTTTTCCTCTCTGTCTCTTTCTCTGTCTCTCTGTCTCTTTCTCTGTCTCTCTGTCTCTCTGATATACATATATAATTGCATGAGTAGGGCGTATATATATATATATATATATATATATATATATATATATATATATATATATATATATATATATATATAAGGATAAGATCGATATTTAAAATATTGATCTTATCAAGTGGTCAGCATGGGAATAACAACCATCAAAGGTAATAATTATTTAAAATTATAATACAGGGTATCAAGAGATACCACCACGCTGAAAAAATGGCAGTCAAATCCTGACTCTAAAACCACAATAAATGTCCGCATGGTACGATTAGCGAAGACGAAGACCAATATTATTTTTACTGGTTTATTTGGTCTTTGTCTTCGCTAATCGTACCATGCGGACATTTATTGTGGTTTTAGAGTCAGGATTTGACTGCTATTTTTTCAGCGTGGTGGTATCTCTTGATATCCTGTATTATAATTTTATATATACATATATATATATATATATATATATATATATATATATATATATATATATATATATATATAAACGCTTGCTAATACAGAAGAGAGGTACTCAATAATACATAGGTATGTGTGTGTGTATGAGCGCGCGGACGGGCGTGAGTGTGTGTGTGCGCGTGCGTGCGCCTGTGTGTTTGCGCGCGAGCGAGTTTATTATTAAATTTTTATGCATAAATATTGTCTCTGAAAAACATTTCAGTAAAAGAAGGCAAGAAATGTCTCTTTTTTCTTAGGTTTTGTCATCAGACCTTTACAAACTGTTTCCTTTTCTCACTTTCTCCCTTTTAATCAATCTCGCCCTCTCAATCTTCTTCAATTTTTACAACCGTTCAGTCTGTATTGACTATCCGTTTCTTCCTCTTTCTTTCTTCCTTTATCTCTGTCTGTCTCTCTCTGTTTCTCTGTCCATCTCTCTATCTCTCTCTTTGTCTCTCTCTCTCTCTCTCTCTCGCTGTCTTTTTCACACTCAATCATTTTCTTCCATTCTTTTCTCTCAGTATATTTGTAACTATATTTCTTTCGCCAGTTGTACAGCTTCCAGTAAGTGTCATGAAAACTGTCAGAAATCCGGAGATGTGTGCGTAGACATAATAGTTTTAAGTCATCAGTTTCTGTCAGAACTTCTTGACAATCTGACTTTGAAAAGTTTAACCGATCGCTTTTTATACCCAACCCACCTATCTGTCGCTATATCTCACCCAAAATCTTGAATACTTCATCATTCCCCTAATCAACAAGCTTAATCGAAACTAGCCACAGCAAATAGAGCAACAACAGTTGCAGCAGCTGTGAAAGCGACCACAAACACTATCGTTTTTTGTCGTTGCTGTCAACATTGTCATTATATTGTTTCATACTGCAATCTGCAATTTAGTTATTTTGGTATGAATCTTCTTCTTCTTCTTCTTCTTCTTCTTCTTCTTCTTCTTCTTCTTCTTCTTCTTCTTCTTCTTCTTCTTCTTCTTCTTCTTCTTCTTCTTCTTCTCCTTCTTCTTCTTCTTCTACTTCTTCTTCTTCTTCTTCTTCTTCTTCTTCTTCTTCTTCTTCTTCTTCTACTACTACTACTACTACTACTATTACTACTACTACTACGACTACTCCTTCTTTTTCTTCTTCTTCTTCTACTACCACCACTACTACTACTACTACTACTACTACTACTACTACTACTACTACTTCTTTCTTCTTCTACTACTACTACTACTACTACTACTACTACTACTACTACTTCTTCTACTACTACTACTACTACTACTACTACTACTTCTTTCTTCTTCATCATCTTCTTCTTCTTCTTCTTCTTCTTCTTCTTCTTCTTCTTCGTCGTCTTATTATTATTATTATTATTATTATTATTATTATTATTATTATTATTTTCCTTTTTATCTCAGATTTTGTTGTAACTCCTGGAGTCTAGCGTGCATAGCGGGCTTGCTCCCTGCAGCCTATACGGTACCATGCCAACTGTTCTTTTCAACTATCTAATACTTTCCTGACTATTCTGGCACGCCAAGGAGGCAAACAATCTATAATAGTTCTACTCGGCATTCTATTCTGATTTCCATTTAATATTATAACTACTCTGTTGCTTCTCAGAGTTCTTGGTCTTACTTGCTCTGTTTGATTCTGTGAGAGCGAACAGCAACCTGTTGGCAGAGGTCTCACAAGGTCTCTTTCCGCAAACTACAAGCTATATTACCTGGATATTAACCTATCGTGGAAGACACCTAACACCCAAGCTCTAAAATTCTAGCTGTCTCCAAAAGAGCAGTTTGTTGGGCCTGCTTTGCCCTCGTCAATTGTAATTTCTCCGACGTAATTCTCGAACCTGGTTGCTAGTGGTCCATGTGCCCATACAACTACTGTGATAACAGCTATTATTATTATTATTATTATTATTATTATTATTATTATTATTATTATTATTATTATTATTATTATTATTATTATTAATATTATTATATGTTTGAGTTTTGCTTTGTATTTGTACAAGTTGGCTCCAAGTCTCACCCGGAGACATCAAGAGACAATAAGTTAGAAGTTCATGTTGGTGTTATGCCTTGGGTGTCATATATTTGGTTTTGCACATAGTATTATTCTAGTCAATATTTAAGAAAACATGAGAAAATTATAAGTTTGATTTAAAATTTGACAGTAGACAGTATTTTACGTAGGATATGGGCACTATCTGCCATTTTGGATTTTCCTGTTATCTGAGCTAGATAGGAATCAGTCCCTTTTGCTATCATTCCTATGGCACATATGACAAAAGGTATAGTTTTAGTCTTGAGATTTATGTTTTGCCAATTTCTATTTTAAGATCTTTATACTTGTTCAGTTTTTGGTAGGCCTTGACAGATACACTTATGTCGATTTTGACAGTCATATTAATGAGGCGGCATGATTTTTGTCTCAAGTCTTTCAGTATAATGTCTAGCCTATTCACTTCTGTCTTTCTCTTGTTGTTACAACTACTACTACTACTACTACTACTACTACTACTACTACTACTACTACTACTACTGCTACTGCTGCTGCTGCTGGTACTACTACTGCTATTATTATTATTATTATTATTATTATTAGGTGAATTGGCAGAATCGTTAGCACGTAGGGCAAAATGTTTCGCAGCATTTCATCCATTTTAACGTTCTAAGTTCAAATTCTGGTGAGGTCGACTTTGCCTTTTAGTAGTAATACTAGTAGTGGTAGCAGCAGCAGTTGCTTTTTTTTTTGTCGTAGAGGCCGGGTTGGTTGTGGGCTTGACGGTGGTGATGATAATGAATGTATTGTTTTGCAGATATTTTTATTATTAATGGCATTAACTTTGTGATTTTCGGTTTGCTTTTGAAACTATTAAGTATAAGGCAACCCTGACATCATTGTGCTCCATTTATAATGCATTAATATGGTTGAAGAAATGAATTGTAGGAAAGATAAATAAGCACTCAACATACACACACGCGATGAGAGAGGAAGAGATTCAACGAGAAAGAAACGGTTATAGAGATTAAGATAAATATAAGAAAAGTATATACATAAAGATCAAAAAGAGTGGAAGCTAGAGAGAAGAGAAGACATGATGAACAGAACTAGATGAGAAAGAAGATATTTTCTAGACATGTCTATACATTCACTTCATATACATATACATATATATATATATATATATATATATATATATATATATAGGAAAATGAAAAAAAGCCAGAATGCTGAACTGGAAGCATAATTTAATAAAGATGTTTTCTAACCAGTTTTCATTGCGATGAAGCAAATTATCAAGAAGGAGAATGAAGATGTTTTTTTTACAAAGAAGTACAAAAAAGTACAGAATGAAGAAAATAATATATAAAACAATAATATATAAAAAAAATAAATATACCCATACATTATATTGTCTTTGAGCTTTTGTAGTTCAATAGTAGTTCATGTATAAATTGGTAGGAAAAATAAGGATGCATGAGAGTTGAGAGTTTTGTTAGGTTTAAAAAAAAGGGTTAAAAGTTTGTGTTAAGCAGGAAATGTGGTGTCAAAACAGGAAGTTATATATATATATATATATATATATATATATATATATATATATATATATATATATATATATATATATATATATATAAGAGGTTATATGCGTGTGTATGTGCATACATATACATTGACACAGTAGTTGTGGAGATATAAATAAGCATATGTCTGTATATGTATGAGAGAATGAGAAAGAGAAGTGGGAGAGAGAGAGAGGTTGAACCTAAAAGGATGAAAGGATAAAAAGTAACAGTTTATCATTCAGAAAGATTAGTTTTCCCTGAGCCTAAAAAAAAGTCTATTTTACGCTATAATATTTAATTTTCATGTTTGCATTATCTTTATGCTGTCGTACTTCCGAAGTTGGAGAGTGAATTTTAATGGTTGGATAGGAAGCAAAACGAATGTCATATGTCAAATTTAGAAGGATCTAGTATAGTTTGACATATATTACAGAGGATTTGGTTGAATTTACGAAGATAGTTCTTTGATAAAAGTCAATACTTTCATTATATTGACTTCACAACCACAAACATCAGTATCAATATTTACAAAAGTTGATCCTATCCGCGTTTCTGAATAGGAAATTAAGAAAGCAATAAGGAGGTACAGTAGCTGCAAGAGTGAACTTGCTTGGCACTGGCGTACATTCTAAACAGCTAAAAGAACACACTCGATATTCTGATAACATGAATTCAGCAGAAACTAAAACAACACTTGGAAAACAAAACTTCTACGAAGATAATAAATCAGAACGTTTACTCTGAAATAATGATGTTTTGGTTTAAAATGGAAACTTGATGCATAGAATATTGCATTCAGCAGAAACTATTGGTTTCAAATGGAACAAGGCCATTAATTCCAGAGGAGGAAGTAAAGACTCTCAGTGCTCATATGGTATTTATTTTATCGACACAGAAAGGATGATTTGTAAAGTCAACCGCCGCGAAATTTGAACTCAGAACATAAAGCCGGACGTAATGCCGTTAAGTGTGTTACCAGGCGAGCTAACTATTTTGCCATCTCGCCGCCTACAGCATAGAAATATTAGAAAATCTCCTTAAGCTCTCACACTCGTGATTTATTCGTCTATGATATAATAAATGATGACACTATTGAATTAAACAATATTACTATTTTAAGATATTCACATTCATTGCATTACATTACAATACCAACACAACGCTAACCTAAGAAACTGAAAAGTTGTAGAACGAACGCTAAACCACTATCAAGCATTTAAAAATGTAATATATATATCTTCGACACTATAATGTCTTAAAATTATGAATTCTTTTTCAATTTAATTTGAAGTTATTTGCCTCAGAGGACAAACATAGTTTATGCGTGTGTGTATGTGCTTTATGTTTGTGCGTGCGTGTTTGTGTAAACAACCAATATGTCACAAGTTTGATAAATTTGATAAATTCAATTTTTATTTTCGTACTATCAAAAGATCGAAGCTAAGTTTATCTTAATGCTAATTGCAGTTAGTGAATTTAATGGAACAATGACGAACTGTATCTCCGCGCAAAAACGATGGAAAATTTATTAATATATATATATATATATGTGTGTGTGTGTGTATGTGTGTGTGTGTGTGTGTGTGTGTGTGTGTGTGTGTGTGTGGTGAGAGAGAGAGAGAGAAACATTTATTGATATACTAGCAGAAATACCCGGCGTTGCCCGGGTTAAAGAGAATAATGAAATCTAAAAACGCCGTCTAGACCACGCATCATCTTTATATATAGAGATGTATATACACACACGCACCCAAACACACGTATATATATGTATATCAATATAAATATATGAAAGTCAATGAAGTTTCGTAAAAGAAGGTGATCATGTACATACTCTCTTGCTGTTGTGATTATAACACCTCATTGTAAACTATGTTCCTTGTTTTCCCTTGTGGAGCATATACAAATAGGTTTTTTGTTGCTGCCCACTCTTGAGCAGCCAACATACAGTTGTCCATGTGAGAAGCAGGGCTCTTCCAAGAGAAGACCAGCTACAGACAGTGTTTGACCCTGATATTTGTTTATGGACATGGCAAAAGTCACACGAAGGGGGAATTGTAGTCTTCTGAATGTAAAAGGAATGTCTGCTCCTGATGGAGTAAGAAGAATTCTTGGAATAAAGACGTCATCCCCTTTTGCACATCCAGAAAGAATGGTAGCCTCGAGAACGTGGGACATCATTTTCTAAATAATACTCATCTGTTATGTTCGGGTTAAAATTTCATCAACATCAAAAATATATGAATTTTCATAAAGATCCATTCAGTACTTTTGACGTAGTTTTGGATAAGAAAACAAATGACTAAGGTGTGTGTTTGTGTGCATGTGTATGTGTGTGTGATGGGTGTATATATGTATAGATATCTGTATGCATGTATATATATATGTATATATGTGTACATATTAAATGTACATCTATATATATATATATATATATACATCTACATATATGTATACATATACATGTATGTATAGATCTATATATATATACATATACGTGTACATCTATATGCATACATATACATCTCTCTCTCTCTCCTTCTCTCTCCTTCTCTCTCTTTCTCTCTCTCTCTTTCTCTCTCTCTCTTTCTCTCTCTCTTCCTCTCTTTCTCTCTCTGTCTCTTTCTCTCTCTGTCTTTCTCTCTCTCTTCCTCTCTTTCTCTCTCTCTGAAAGTATCTGTCATTACAGTATCGAAATGGTGTACATATACGTGTATATGTATACATATACATCTCTCTCTCACTCTCTCTTTCTGTCTCTCTCTTTCTCTCTTTCTCTCTCTGTGAAAGTATCTGTCACTACAGTATCGAAATGTGATTGTTTCAGTTAGTGGAATAGTTTCATTTTCAAAGTGAAAGTATTTGACATGAGTGTTTTTGTTTCACTTTTGACACGTAATACTTAAATAGTGGAGGAGATATTATGTTGCCGTGTGCTCGAACTCTGCAAGAAGTTAATATTTTTTTTTTGACTAAAACACAACTGGAACCCTAAGTAAGGCACGTGTAAAATTTGAATGAAATTGGTTGCGTAGTTCTCGAGTTTTAGGGATTCACACAGACAGACAGACAGACAGACAGACAGACAGACCGACAGACAGACAGACAGACAGACATACAGACATACAGACAGACAGACAGACAGACAAACATTCTCATTTTTATATACATAGATAACAATTTTAGAACTATTGAAACATTCAAGAAATATGAAATATTTTGCTATCAAACATTCAAATAACGGGAATAAATTAATGAGTAATATATGACTTTGCTTACAATTACCAACACGTATATTAATAAGTATGTAGTGACACACTGTGAATATTACGCATGAACTATGTGAGTCGAATTTGAACCTACACTCCCAGCTGTATGTATTTGCTTCGCATGACTTTTCGGTCTATGTACAATGATGATATTGTATAATTAATGTAATGAGTGTTAAGATTTCAATTATATATTCTATTGTATTCATTTGATGAATAACTTTGAGCAAGAAATTTCAAGCCACTGATTCCATTTATTACTTTTGTATGCATGATTGATGCACAGTTATAGATTTAACTAGATTATTTGATTCGAGATATTAAACAAATTAATAAGATTTTAATGTTCAATAACGTTTATCTTCCAGCTGATTCATTCTTCAGCTATCACCCTAAGAAACAGTAGTAAAAGTAATCTTCAGACTCTTGATACTAGGCAACATAGAGACGTCGTTTAAGAGCCGGTTTAAAGAAAGTATTTGGCACTATTAGTCATACAATCATCCTCGCATAAGTCAATAAAGTATTGCTGATTTAAAAAAAATTTCATCACATATTTCAGATGATCCCGTTCTCAGTTCCTTTATTTTCAGCCTTTTATTTCCGTGAGAAGTCTGTTAATTTCTGTACTCCTATTGCTCTCTCTCTCTCTCTCTCTCTCTCTCAAGCACTTCATGGCTTCTAAATTTGGATGAAGCTAAAGAAAAGGCAATCCGTCGCATAAAATACCAATATTCTTTTCTACTCTAGGCACAAGGTCTTAAATTTTGGAGGAGGGTGCACCAGTCGATTAGATCAACCCCAGTACGCAACTGGTACTTAATTTATCAACCCCGAAAGGGTGAAAAGGAAAGAAGACCTCGGCGAAATTTGAAATCAGAACGTAAAGACAGACGAAATACCGCTATGCATTACGCCCGGCGTGCTAACGTTTTCTTATTTCTTTACTGCCCACAAGGGGCTAAACATAGAGGGGACAAACAAGGTCAGACAAAGGGGTTAAGTCGATTACATCGACTCCAGTGCGTAACTGGTACTTAACTTATCGACCCCGAAAGGATGAAAGGCAAAGTCGACCTCGGCGGAATTTGAACTCAGAACGTATAGACAGACGAAATACTGCTAAGTATTTCGCCCGGCGTGCTAAAGTTTCTGCCAGCTCGTCACCTTATGAAATGCCAACATTCTTTTCTCCTCTAGGCACAAGGCCTGAAATTTGGGGGGAGGGTACCAGTCGATTAGATACACCCCAGTACGCAACTGGTACTTAATTTATCGACCCCTAAAGGGTGAAAGGGAAAGACGACTTCGGCGGATTTTGAACTCAGAACGTAGCGACTGACGAAATACGGCTAAGCATTTCGCCCGGCGCGCTAACGTTTCTGCCAGCTCACCGCCTTATAAAATGCCAATATTTTCACATTAATTAAGGCGCTGAGCGTTATTGCGCCGGACCAAATGCTTAACTGCATTTTTTCCGACTTAACTTTCTGAGTTCAAATGCCACCGCGGTTGACTTTACATTTCATCCTTTGGTGGAAGGGGGGGTCGATAAAATAAGTGCCAACTGAGCACTGGGGTCGATGTAGGCGACTTACACCCTCCCATAAAACTGTTGGCGTTGTGCCAACATTTGAAATATTGTCACATTAATTGTTTCTATGTCCTGTGTTGACATCATTCAAAATAGTCTCAGTTTTCCATTTCATCTTTGAAATGTTATGACTAAATAAATAAATATTCATATAAAATAGTTCTTATTTCTTTCGTGTATGCTTTGTGGCTGAGAAATATCAGAAGCGAGTATCTAATGTCTTGATCGATTATTTATCTATCCCAATCGGAAAGAAAGTAAAAGACACAAACGTGATCTGAGACGCTCTTTAATGTAATAAAATAATAAAATAGATATACTATAATTAAAATATACAAGAATATTTAAAATGTTTTCTCTTATCAAATATATCAATTGTTCCTAAAATTAAAATATTTAATCTTATACAGAGAAAAATAATCATTTAAAATATTAAGTGAGAAACAACTGTGTATATTTGTGATAAATCAAATAGTGCCAGAACTTGTGAGACATTTTCCAAATAAAAATGTTTCAAGCGCCTCACCGATAATTGCTAAATACTTCCTCAGTGTATACTGCACTTCCATTACCTAGAATACAGCTGTATACCTGTCATTCTCTTCAGTTCAGTGATTCAAACATGCATGATAATGTACTGACTGAAATATTTATTATTTACCTTCTAGAGTCACCTCTTTTTCTTCTTAAACTATTAAACAACTGACACAGTATCTACCCTAACTTAGAATAGTCATTTGTTACACTTATAGATATATTTTTGTTTATATTTTATTTCGTTAGCTGGCAAATGTATAGAACGACGTACGAAAACGACTCTCTTCATTGTTATGAGTTCGAAGAATTATGTTAGAAATAATAAAACATCATGAAGGAACTAAGGCGCTGAGCTAGCTGAGTCACTAGCTAAGTGGCACTTCTTCCATATTTACGTCCTGACTTCAAATTCTGCCGAGGTCGATTCTGCCTTTCTTCCCTTCGGAGATCGATTAAATAAATACCAATTGAGTACCATGGTCGAAAATAGCTGCCGCCTCCCACTCGAAAATAACTTGCCTGGTGCAAAACTTTTAAAGCAAAATGTCATAACGGAACATTGAAATCAATTTAATTAATAATTAATGCGACAGTACTCTGTTAACATAGAGCTAATAGTGGCAATATATCATTTCTTTGTAAGGAAAATGCATTGAATGAAGGCTAAAAAGGTGTAAATCGAAACGGCATTAATTGAGGTATACCTGCATTTTCTAACAACTCTACTGCTTTCTGTCTGACTATATTATATCTTATTTTATTAAATTAACAAAAATGATGGAGTAACCCATTGGCATGTAATTACCCCCTTCCAGCGAACTGGGCTCAAATCCCTCCGAGATTAGTAGCAGTCTTTCATCTTACCATGGTACATGAAGTCAATAACACAAAACATTAGGGCCAAATTAAACCATTCACACATCTTAACCTTACGTAGAAATTATATTGTATCATAATGAGACATATATCAACAGAAAAACATAGTTTACAATTTATTATAAGGTAGTACATATATATTTGAGTAGTACATACACACACACACACACACACACACACACACACACAAATACACACACGCACATACACACACACACGTATATAAGGTAGAATATATATATATATATATATATATATATATATATATATATATATATATATATATATATATACTGCGCGTACGGGAATGTACAAGTGAATTCATCCCCACAGTGATTTCTTGTATTATGCTTAAATGTGAACTTGTCCGACTCTAAACTTTTATTGTATTGTTAAATTAATAACTGGGGAATGAATTTAAGATAAAAGAAATCCCTTCGCGTAGCTTCTTCCCTATCACTTTTAACTACAGACGATTACAGAATGATATCTAACTCAAAAGAGCTCATATCATGATGAAATAGAGATAAGCTAACAAGCATTGTTATTTATTTAACGTTGTATTATTCATCATTTGTTCATACTTTTATTACCGAGTTTACTTTTGATTATTGTCCGCTCTCTTATAATATTCAACATCTTATACACACTTTTGCACACATATATATTGAGTTACGCACGCAAGCACAAACACAGACATACATATGTGTGTGCGTGAGTGCGTATATATATATATATATATATATATATATATATATATATATATATATATATATATATATATATATATATATATACGATGTATGTACGTATGTTCACAGACTAGTAGAGGCGGTTGAATGCGTTTATGCGTATGCGCGACTATGTGTATGATTCAATAAAATGAAAATGATAACTGTATTTTCATAAGTTCCATACTTATTTTCCTAAACTCAAAATAGATTTATTTTGCCTCGGAATGTTGTTTACATATGCTGTTGTTAGATCAGATAACGTGGGTGGTCGTGGAACGATTTCAGGATTTCCGACTGGTAGCTAAGGAAAGAAAAAAAAAAAAACAAACCACGCTCATTCAAGAGAGAAATTAACTGGAGATGAAACATGTTCTCTACCATGATTCACTATAGCCTATGGATAAGGTGACGAATATTTCTTTTATTCAGATGATAAGAATGTATATCATACAATTTGTGTTTTGCAGTTGCTTTATAACTAGGTTTTATAGATTATGCTTTAGCAGCTACCGTTATTAGAGTGGAGAAAGTTAAAAGATATCAGTGAGCCGCGAAAGCAATACGGTTTCAATTATAGCGTGCATACAGGAAACTCGTGAACGGCGCAAGAACTGATACTTTTGCTTATTTTACTGATGTAAGAGTTTTATTAGTTCTGGTGTGCTGTGTCTTGTAATTCAGCAAACACAAGCACGCGTATATATATATATATATATATATATATATATATATATATAAAAGATAATAAGAGTGAAAAAACTACAGAAGGCTTGTGTTACTTGGTTAAAGTATATATTTAAATTATGTCAGAAAAATATTAGAAAAATGTTAGAAAAATGTTAGAAAATCGTTTTGGTATATAAACATTGTATTTTGAGAAATAACCGGTTTCGTGTTGTCTTTTCAAATTTCTCTACTTCATTGTGTCGTGGTATGTAAACAACAATCTATAGTAGCCAGGGTCTTCTTTCTATTACCCACGTTTGCCAATTAGCAAATATATAATAATAATAAACAGTAGATCTGCAGGCGATATGTTAGTTGCAATGGACACATAGGAAATTGAAGAACTCATAGAGAACAACTCACTTATGACATTTCGCATGCTATACTACTAAGGCGATACATTTGTAGATATAAACATTCAGATTAAAAAGCAATCGATACATGACGTCAGTAATGCATATACGAATACATACACCTACACACAGACAGCAGATACGCAAATAATTACTGAAATTTTAGTGGTAAAATTACTAGTTAAGCGAGAATTTATAAATGAAGAACGAGATAAAGACATCCACAGGATAAAACAAACGCTAATTAGCAACGGATATTGAGGCTACTAGACCAAGCTACTAATGAGTATAGACTGAAATAAAAACAAGAAATACTTTAAACAGTACCCCTATTAAAACTACACGTATTACACACAAAGTGTGTTATATGAATAAAGCGCATGCCAGGAATAGAAGAAGGAAACAATAAAAATAATCTCTCATAAACCCGAAGAGAAAACGCGTCACGCTAACCCATAAAGCAACGCTAATAACACATTGCAAAAACAATAAAATCTAAAGCCTTCTTATCAACAACACGTCAGAAGCTTGTATACTCGAGAATAAGCTACAAATTATCAATGTAAGATACAAATTTGCCAGTAAAAATGAAAATTGCAAACTTCAAGATACTAGTTGTTACTTTTACCAGACATCATAATCATCTAGGTATGACGCACAAAGACAATAAAATTTATTACATACATACATACATACATACATACATACAGACAGACAGACAGACAGACAGACAGACAGACAGACAGACAAACAAAAAGACAGACAGACATAGGTACGTACTTTGTGGCTGCAACTAGCAGACGTGTATGTTAAATTATGTTATCGTAGATGTTTAAGAAAATGTCAGTCAATAATTTCTGTACTGAAATTGAAAGTCAATAAAAGCTTGCACAACTTCACTAAGACTCTTACCTATAGAGCTAAGTAGTCCAGAAACAAGCA
>NC_142928.1:76945684-76975684 GCF_046866305.1 Octopus bimaculoides | reverse complement strand
TTGCGTTTGGCCGTACGGCTTTTGAATGTTGTTTTCACTGTCCATTTTTTCCTGTCTTGGTTTGTGTTTGCCACCTTGGAATCCTCTGTGTAGTTGGTTGATCCACTACTCAGGAAGAGACTATTCTAGAGTACGTCCTGTCTGGTCTTCGAAACGTCTAGATAGAATAGCGACAGCTGATGAAGGGATATTCCAAGGGGCTTTCCGTTTTCCTATGTGTTCGTTCCGTTGTCTGCAGTTTATTGTTCTAACGTCCTGTACCCTGATATGCATGTATATACACATGTAGATGTAAGTATGTACATATATGTGTGTATACATGTATATATATTCTTTGTATTATATATATATATATATATATATATATATATATATATATATATATATATATATATATATATATATATGTATATATATATAATTTATGTTATATAAATATGCATATATATATATTATCTATTATATATTTCATGTTGTTTACGTTTTGTGACGTCGTTTACTCATATATGTATACATAGATAGATATTTGTGCATGTATGTACATATGTGTATGTATATATGCATATACACATACATATATATATATATATATATAAAATCCTTTGTAGAGTAGTGTATACTTGAAAAATGAACACACACACATACACACACACACATATATATATACATGGGTGTGTTATTATTGCTATTATTGTTGTTGTTGTTATTATTATTATTATTATTATTATTATTATTGTTATTATTATTATTATTATTATTATTATTATTATTATTAGTATTAGTAGTAGTAGTAGTAGTAGTAGTAGTAGTAGTAGTAGTAGTAGTAGTAGTAGTAGTATAAAGTCCTTTGTAGAGTAGTGTATACTTGAAAAATGAACTAGAAAACAATTTTTATTATAGCTAATTTTTCTTCTCTAACGATCAAAAGTTTCTAGATCGCAAATATTTTTAGTAAAAAAAGAAAAATGATACAGTAGGTCGTATGTCGCGTACAGCACTGCGACAGCAACAACGAAATGAATAACAAAAGCATCTACTTAAATCTGACCGTTGTGACCTTATATCTGCCAATCCTATCATTGCAAGCAATACACATTCCCTTCATTTGTCGGTTACCCTACACACTCCTCTGGTAACCGATCCCTATTTACTCATCAAAATTCTTTGTCTGGCTTCAACCATCATCATCATCATCATCAACAGCAGCAGCACCATTATCATGATCACCATCATTTACAGCTCCTACTGTGGTGACGGCTAATATCGCTACCACTAAGATTAAAATCTACGCTGCCACGTCTGCATTACCTTCAATCATCAGTCTACCTACTCTCCAGCAACGTTTCCACAAAAAGAAAAAAAACAAAACATTCATCTTAGGAAGGGTAATATTTATCACCACTTAATCGTAGATATTCTGTTAGAACAAGCTGTACTGTGGTGGATATCATGAGAGAAATTCTTATATTGGCATTTGGTGCAAAACGCACGCTTGTTTATATTGCTAGTGAGAAGATAGATCTCCGCCAGCTGCAACGCCGAGACCAACAAATCACGTAGTTTCGACCTTCTTTGGTCTCGTCAACGATGGACATAGAAAAGCAGTGAAAAACAGTCACTAGCGTTGCCATTAGCCTGTGAGCTTGTTATAAAGCTTGTTAAAATGCAGACACAAATGCACTACACCCTACACCCCCGTATAAAATGAAATCCCCCAAATATATCTCTTCTTCCTACCGAGTGCGAGAGAGAGAAAGCGAGAGAGAGAGAGAGAGAGAAAGCGAGAGAGAGAGAGCATGCTTATAACGTAAACGTCCTTTCATACACCTACCAGATCTTAGAAGTATTTTTAGAAGCTTTCCACATTTCTCAGTTCATTTGTTATCCTATTTTTGTATTACAATACATCGAGCGAAATACAACGTTAACCTTTCATTTCGACTTTGTCATTCATCATATCGGTGTCAATAATTTATCATTTTAGCACTGTAGTCGATGTAATTGACTCGCTTCTCCTCCAAAATTTCAGGCCTTGTACTTCATTATTATTATCCTTATTATTAAGGCGGCGAGCTGGTACAACCGGTAGCGGCATTTTGCCCGTCTCTACGATCTGAGTTCAAATTCAGCCGAGGTCGACATTGCTTTTCATCCTTTCGGGGTTGATGAATTAAATGCCAGTGAAATACTGGTGACGATGCAATCGACTAGTCCTCCACTCCCACCGAATTTTAAGCCTAATATAGTATACATTTAATACAAAAAATGTATATATCTTTTCATAGAAAAAGGTCCGACTTACATAGAATATAATTGATATCATTCTTATTCGGTGTAAGTCGAACTTTTTCTTTGAAAACATATACATTTTTGTATTAAAAGTATTTAATTTTTCTTGTTTATCGACCTGCCTAACTTGCTTATCCTTACATTTACTCCTCTGTGTATTCTCTACTGAAAACATCCAATTCTCATGTATGAATTATGTATGTGTGTGTGTGTGTGTGTGTGTGTGTGTGTGTGTGTGTGTGTGTGTGTGTGTGTGTGTGTGTGTGTTTGTGTTTGTGTGTGTGTGTGTGTGTGTGCGCGTGTGTGTGTGGCAGTTGAAATTTCTTTCGTTTTTGAAACAAATCTCGTTAATATTAATATAACAGAGAAAATACCTAAAATCTGCGTGCGTGTAGGATGTGCGAGTTTGTGGGTTGATGGCCGATTCCGATGCGCTATCGAATTTGAAATAAAAAATGTAGAAAACGCTCATCACGTTTGAGATTAGGCAGTAGGTTCATGCGAGCAAATTCTACCAGCATTCTTACATATGGGATATATATATACTACAGAACTTATTTTATTGTTCCTAACTTGCCCATACTGTCATCAATCATCAACTAACTGCACTATTTGTGTTTTGGTCTTTTTTAATTTCCTTTTAATGATGGTATACGTAAAATTTCCTGTCATATTTTGAGAAAATATACTAAACCATTTACAACGTTCCTTTCCTTTTACGCCATGAAATAAACGCACAATCTCTTATTTTAACATCAAGTCTCGATTTCTTTCCATATCTATTTTCCATATTTCTATTCTTCCTCTTTTATTTTTCCACTTTTCTTTATTTATTTAGGAATTTTATTTGCCTGTTTCTTCTCATTTTCTGTTTTCTTTTCCTCCAGCTATTTTTTTTTTTTTTGATAATTCCATTAATAAATCTAAACCGAACCACAACACCACAACATTAGACGACATGATAACTCTACGAAAACCACACCAAGATAATATACTATAAGCGCTCATTTTCTCTTCTTAGAACAGCAAATACTTTGTATTTATCCCTTTTCTTCTTGGGAAGTCGGATTATTTTCGCTTCATTCATAGTTTTTGACTTCTTGTAATCCCCCTGTTTTCTTCTAGAACTATTAAAGTAATATTTCCTTTTCACACACTCTTCTATATACGTATTTACGTGTGTGTGTATGTATATATGTATGTGTGTGGGCATATGAATATATGTTTCTTTTATGTCTGTACAGACACAGACAAACACATACATAATCATACACATGCATGTACATATATATATATATATATATATATATATATATATATATATATATATATATATATATATATATATATATATACATATACAAGACTCAACTCAACGACCTCCAATAGCTATATTGGCAAAAATTCTTTGTATCTATTCTTTTCGTTATCTTCCTCTTCTTTCATGGTTGCCAGTAAGCGGTATAGTACAGAGGATTTATGCATAAAAACTTACATCAAAGAAGAACTTTAGCTGATCTTTGTCTCTTTCTCTCTCTGTACGTCTCTGCAGTTTACCTGTTTATATATCACATTGATTTGTCTTTCTTTCAGTTTATAGACACACGCACAACACACACACGCATTTATATGCGCACGCATGCATGCTCACTTTCACACACAAACACACACAGAGCACACCAACACGTTCTCACCCATACCTACACTCAGCCAATCTAGTATTTTCGCGATTCTTCTTTTTTTTTTATCTTAAGGCCTATTCCACTAGGAGAAAGAATTATTGTTAGCAATCGATATTGATTCTGCAGTAATAACAGTAAAAATACAAAGACTATAGATATGAACCAAAACGCAGGAGCTTACACTGTAAATACTATAATCAGTACTGTTCGTCGTTGTGGTTTTGTTGTAATATATACATATAGGGGAAAAAACCTTTAGGCTGCGATTTAAGAAGTAAACGCTAGTTAGAGGAGACGAACGAAATGTTTGCATTTGGTAATAACACATAAAATCGTACCTATTCAATAATTTTTACCTTTCGCATTTTCGAGTGTGCTTGTGCTCTTATACATTCACACACAAACGCATGTAGTCCCCTCCTAAGAATGTAACGATTCAAACTATTCCAAACTAACAAAGGATAATATGAACGAGGGGTGCTGAAAATTGCCTGGCTTTGGAGGATCAGTTAATTATGATTTTATTCAATATATTCTCCTCTCGGATTCACATAGTTATTGCAGAGGTCCAACAGATTTTCTAAGCCTTGTAAAAGAACTCGGAAGGTTGGGCTTCCAACCAGGCATTTCGCGACACTCTTAAAACCAAGAACTTTTCAGGACCCCTCGTACTTATTTTATGTATTGCGTTTACCATGACAAGTTTGTAAAATTTCATGTTCTTTATGTATATTTATCCATATGTGTGTGGATGTGTATGAGTCTATATATGTATACGTACATACACATATATGTGTGAGTGTGTGTGTGTGTGTTAGTATGTGTGTGTTAGTGTGTGTGTGTGTGAGTGTGTGTATGAGGGCGCATGGCCTAGTGGTTAGGATGTTACACTCACGATCTAGGGATCGTGGTTTCAATTCATAGACTGAGTGGTTGTGTTCTTGAGCAAAACACTTCATATCACGTTGTTCTGCAATTATTTCGACACCTGAAGAATTGGTGGAGAGAGTGAGCTAATGTGCGGCACAAACACTTGATCAATGTAAACAAATCATTTTTGCAATGTGCGCGTGTGTGTATGTAAGAATACAGATTCAAAGAATCAACCTGAGCTCACAGTAAGCTCCTCCTCGCTCGCTTAGAATCTGAATTTTCCTTGAATTGTCTATGGAGAAAAGTATGTAAAAAGACGTGAACCGATAGCAGAAATGAAGCAAGTGATTAGATATTTATTTCATTAGTTGACAGCTGTTTCGTAATCTGTGTTAGTTGCATAAGTGACGTTACATCATGTATCCCACATATAGATGAATAGACATTTACATGTATATATGAATATATATATATATATATATATATATATATATATATATATATATATATATATATATATATATATATACTCATGAATATATTTGTGCTATAAGAAAATGAACAGGCTGAACTTCAGAATATTTTAGCGCAGGTTAAAACACTAGACTTAACTAAAGAAAATGCAAGAAGCTTCATTAGATATTCACAACCAATAAATGTGCTCGGCAAATTTAACCCTTTTATCAATAACACAATTACCATATATGGAGTGCATTAATGAAGCAATGACGATAAATAAATACGAATTCAGAAAAGGAATATAATAAAATAAGTAAACTAAATAAAATAAAACCAAAATATAAGATGAAGTAAGAAGGAAAAAGTTTAACATAAAAATTTGCTTTCTAAAGAAATCGTCTATAATTTCTGTTTCTGCTCATATTAGTTCAAGTGGCGTTATAGGTAAGGTGAATAATAATTAGCTTAGAATCTCTAGTTTGATATTTCGTATTTTTTCACATTCAGGTTAACTACTGCCATAGTATAAACATATTTTAGCCGAACCGTTTCTATATTATCAGCCTTACACTTATTACTACGATTAATTTCTTTCATATTGTCATCAATATTAGAGCAATTACTTTTATGCTTAGTTATTGCCGTTAACACGGTTTTCTACCTTTAGTATAAACAATGTCATCATCATCATCATCATTATTATTATCATCATCAACATTATTATTATTATTATTATTATTATTATTATTATCATTATTACTATTATTATTATTATTATTATTATTATTATTATTATTATTATTATTACTATTATTGTTATTATTATGAAGGCAGCGGGTTAGCGGAATCTTCAGTATAGCGGCATTTCGTTCATCTTTACGTTCTGAGTTCAAATTCTGCTGGGGTCGGCTTTGCCTTTTATCCTTTCATCCTTAAATACCGCAAATGCTCAGTGGTATTTCAGGCGGTAAGCTGACAGAGTCGTTAGCACGTTGGATGAAATGCTTAGCGGCGTTTCGGCCGTCCCTACGTTCTGAGTTCAAATTCCACCGAAGTCGACTTGGCCTTTCTTCCTTCGGGGTCTATAAATTAAGTACCAGTGAAACACTGGGGTCGATGTAATCGACAAGTCCCCTCCCCCAAAATTTGAGTCCTTGTGCGTTTAGTAGAAAGGATTATCAATAATATTGATACGCTATTTTTTGTTTTTGTACGTACCTTTTCTGCGCGTCACACTTCAAAGAAATGGCAAAGCGAGAGAGAGGAAGACAGAGAGGAAGTAAGAGAGAAGGAGGGAGAGAGGGAATGAGAGAGAGAAAGGGAGATTCAGAGAGAAAGTGAGAGTGTGAGAAAGAAAGAGAGTGTGTGAAAGAGACAGTGAGTGCTGACGGCGTTCGTTTTTTTGTTTTTAAATGTTTATCACATCGCAAGAGAAGTAGATACATATATATGGGAGAATTTACAAAAAACAACAGACAAAGACAGGTGGTGTCAACAACAAATGGATGTATTAGTTTAACGCTCGGGAATAGAGAAAGTCTCTGACGTTTCGAGCTACGCTCTTCAACTGAAAGGAACACAGAAAGAAATAAGGAGAGAAACAAGGAGAAAAACAAGGAGAAGAATAAATATAAATGTAGTGGTCAGCGATCTATCATGGCGAATGCCGGACAGAAGGATATACACATCGTTAAATCAAAAGCAGGCGAGAATAAGGACACAAAGGAAGTGAAAAAGAAAGAGAGAAAGTAAGGAAGACAGTAGATACATAAATCCAAAGAAAAGTTCATATATAGATACATGCACACAGCAAATATTGGATGTCAATTTCACTTTTCATTACTACACGAGGATAAAATTAACTCACAAATAGCTGAGTACTCCACAGACGTGCTTAACATAAACGTAGTTCTTAGGGAGATTCGGCCTCCCATAGGATATGGCAAGGCTGGCCCCCATTCAATTACAGCTACAACTCGAGACACACACACACACACACACACACACACACCTATATATATATGAATGTATTTGTGTGTGTGTGTGTGTATAGTTTAGGTTAGTTTAAACAGGTTTGCAATAATAAATGTCGCGTGGTTGAAATAAACGCATTTACCACACTTTCATTCATTCATCCATTTATTATTTCGCTCTTTTACATTTCAATTTGTACATTACGGTTGTTTGAATATGTACGATGTATTTTAAGGTTAAATAATAATTCCGTTTACGTTTGTATAACTGAGATATTTTGGTTGGATTATATATCCATTGGTGTTACATTACTTTCTATATTCTGTAACTGTCAAACTATACTTTCCTAAGCCTGATTTTTTTGTGGGGAAGGGGCCCGTTGATTAGGTTGACTCAAGTACACAACTGATACTTAATTTATCGACCCCCAAAAGGACGAAAGACAATGTCGATCCCGGCAGAATTTGAACTCAGAAGGTAAAGACGGAAGGTCATAAAATACAAACATTTCTCATGGCACCAGTACACTGTTTACAGATGCTTACATTTTATTGTCTTCCATGAATTTTTCACGGGTCCAGCTAGTTATTATTATTACTATTATTATTATTATTATTATTATTATTATTATTATTATTATTATTATTATTATTATTTTTATCATTATTATTATTATTATTATTATTATTGTTATTATTATTATTTTTGTTGTTGTTGTTGTTATTATTATTATTATTATTAGGACGCATGGCCTAGTGGTTAGAGTGTTGAATTCACAATCACGAGATCGTGGTCCAATTCCTACACGGGGTGGTGCGTTGTGTTCTTGAGCAAAACACTTCATCTCACGTTGCTCTGCTATCACTTCGATACCTGACACGTTGTACTCCGTGCACCTGTTCAGGCAATGTCGATTTGGTGGAGGGAGTGAGCGAATGTACAGAACAAACATGTGATCACTATAAGTAAATTTTTTGTGCAGGTCGTTCAGCAAAAAGCTCATAGGTCGTCTTCGACGGGAGCGTCCATCATCATTATGATTATTTGTATTACGGCTATCATAATCAGCAATATATATTTACGCATGCATAGCTACAGCAGTTGATTGAAAGAATCGGTGCTGTGTTGGAGGAAATACGTGTCCTTTGTTCCGGATCCTTATATGTGAACACTAGTGTCATGCTTTATCAGTTCATGGAAAATACTAATGGTGTGAATAGGGGATTTTTTTCAAAATAGCAAATTGCTCGCCTTCTCTGAAAAAATAGAACTTTGACAAGCTTGCAACCTGAGTAAGAACATTCTAGGTGAAAATACTTAATTTGCCCTGTTCAAGTAAGACCTTAGTACTTAAGGGTTACTGCGTATACTTATTACTGTACTGGTGATTGCAGTTATTAAAAGGTTACAAGCCTCGGCCAAGAATAAAGTTGCGATTATTTGTTAATCTTTTTAACGCAGATGTATTGTAAGAATGCTGAAATTCAGCGGTATTCGTCTTGAGAGACGGTCTCGTATAGATGTTTATACTTAGAAGCGCAGAGAAATCAATAGCCGATGATAATTGCCCAGCGTCCATGGTATAACATCGAAATCACATGATTTCTCTGTGTTAGTGTTTCACCAGCTGCAAATATCCACCCCCTATAAACTTATGTTGGCCAAACCTCGCTTCCACTGCTTTGAACAGATTTTGTAAAACAATTTGCGCTACCTACACATTATTTTCTAAATGAACCTAAGTTAATACAAAGCAATTTTAGGTTTCAGTAAACAGATTATTATATTCAGTACAAATTTTACTGAAATTTTCTGTAAATTCTAACAGAACGTCCAAAAGGTAAATTGTACGTATTCTTTTGATACATTTGAAATGCACTAAACACTAATTACATAAAACTTGTGAAATCAAATATAATGTTCCAAAATCCTTACATAAGTTGGTACACAAAGTAATGCCTATTCGTTTGAAACTAACTACAGTAATCTCTCACCATATCGCAGTTAATCTATCGCGGTTCACCTATCGCGATTTATTATTTAAGCTTACGTCGATTCCTCCGTGGTGTTGTTTTGCATTTATAATAAAATAAATAATGCGAATGATAAAAATAATAAAAAGAACTATACAGTACAGTACTGTTTCTACTTCACGGATTTTCACCTATCACGGAGGGTTTTGGAACACAGCACCCGCGATAGTCGAGGGATTACTGCAGTTGCACATCTCCTCCTGTGATTGTGCACAAGCCTCAATGTTTATTGCAAACCGCTTATTTTTCTTGCCCCTTTGCTTCCCATTACTTCCTACGCAACATTACGTGCAAATATATGGAAATGGTTACCCTGTTGAATTTATTTCAGTAGATGTTCAAGAGATGTTCAGTGGTTTAAATCTGGCCATTTTCGGGGGACTTCAGTCACTTTTCTGCTTTGGCACTCCCTCCAATATGAACATTAACAAAATGTATGCGAATTACATCTATTGCTAGGTTGCAAGCTTAAGAAATTTTTATTATGCACCCCGTACGTTTGAAATTAATATAGTCCAACCAATATGCTATAATTACTCATTATCATTATTACTGATGTATCGGCTAGAACATATACATAAGCATGATCATCAATCGCAGTAACAAATATTCCTGGCATCCAGCAAACATAGCATATATTCTTTGTAAAAGCAGTATCAAAAGCTTCTGTAACTTTTGAAGAGTTAACATTTCCACAGATACAGAAATTGTGCAAATTATATGTAAAAAGTTGGACTAATATTATTAAATCTAATTTTCAGAAAAGTTATAGCTTATCAATAAATACAAAACGTATTGTTTCTTTGAAATAATTCTATGATTTCTATGTTTTATTTCAGAACGTTCTCTCAGAGGACTTACTAATAATATTCACTGAATATTTCTAAAGCGTAAATTATGCTGTCATATAAAAGGTTACATCCATTAATTTTATTATGTCTATACCACTAATTTTGTTTGTTAGAATATTGTTAAAGTTCCATAAAATGAAAAAAAAAATATTTAAAATTTCAGTTTTTAGAAATTCTTTTAGGAAACTTTCCATCTCTATCCCTTTATGTTTTTCTGTCTGTATATATATAATGAATGGTAGAGATAGTCTCTGATAGCTGTTTCTGGGATATCCCCGCTATCGGAACATCGTGCAGAGCGAAAATTCCATATGCTGATTTTGCCGTCATCGGTAAGAGATAGATGGATAGAAATAGGTTAAATATATGCAATAGTGGAATATTCGGCGCATCCAAATTCGTTTCAGTACGAGAAGCAGAGCAAATCTACTTTTTTTAGCTGAACATGTGCAATACTTTAAGAGTATGATGGTATCTTATAGCATATCCTGGTCCATCATAAACTCTGGCCCTCCGTAGCCAGCATACTTCCTGTTGACTACGTCTAAAGGAATCCTTACACTTATTGTTGCATAACCCTGCATAGTTACCTAATAAGCAACACGATGCATTCATGTGGAAACACAAATACTTGTGCTAAAAGGGTCTTTTGCCACTGTTCTATCTGTCTTTTCACTACTGTTGTCGCTCTGACAGATGTTGTTATATTCCGAAGACGTCGACAGAATGGTTCTATCTAGCACTGTACGACCCTCAGTCGTACAGTGTTATTATCATCAAAAGGTTGGATCGATATAACGGCCACTTATTATCACAATATAATTACTATTTCAGCACAGACACGACTATCAACACAGTCTATACATCCTCTCGATCTTCCTCTGCCGACCGGCTATTTGTTTATTTATAATGGCTGTCTACTACGTACAATTTCACTATACAACGGTCCTTCAAGTTCTTCCACATATCTAAGTGTAAAAACAACACTTCGGGTTATCACTAATATCTAGCTTAGGCATAATACCTATCTGATACTGACATTTATAGAACCCTTCACGGTTACTAAATAAATATACACCATGCAGCCTTCTCCACGTTTATACACAGACTCTTTATGTCCTTCTAGTTATTCAACGGGTCTTTAGGAATATATCTTCATTAACGCTGCGGATACTCAGTTTTTAATTTTAAATTTTGGCTTTACTTTTAATTGTAATTTTAATTTCGATTTTAAATTTATTTTATTTAATTGTTATTTTTTATGTTTACCCTGTATCACTCTTGTTATAATCTTTAACCTTAATTTGTAAACTTCAAATCTTAAACATTTTGTTTGCTGGTGTGGCATCTATTTCTAGCATTGACACAGCTAAGATTTTCCCTGAGTCCTTGCTCCCCTTTAGTAAATTTGACCACCTACTATATATGACCTATTATCTTTTTTACGACCACTTTATTATCTTCACACCGCCTTCTATTCCTACCCAACCTGTAGGTCTGGCACCTGCTTTATTAACCACTTATCTATCTGGCTTTACACTCGCGCCTCTCTAACCTCTTTGGACAGGTGTGCCCCTCGCTCTACTGATTAATATATATCTAGAACATAATTCCTATCTGCTTATCTTTCTCCTACTAAACCAGTGGTTCTCAAACTGGGGTCCGTAGTCCCTAGGGGGCCGCAAAGAGACACTGAAGTATCGTGTAAACAGTTGGTTTGAAGCAGTAAGTTTAAAATTTCCTAAACTTTCATATATTCTCATGCTATCATACTTTTTTGTTGCAAAAGTGCTTGTGTCCTAAGGTATCATGATGTTGTTCATAGCCTGCTGGAGTGCTATGAAATTTTACTCGCTACACTGTTTCCACAACTGTCTTTCCACGTCCAAATTTACATGGGCGTGTCAAATATAATTATGCTTTGTGTACCTCTATTTCATATATATATATTATATTTATCTTATGATATTTACTTTACTTTATATTATACTCATTTATTGTGCTTTTAATTATTAATTTTTCTATATGTGATAGTGGATTTTCATCGATGAGTTCTTGAAAATTGGTTATTTTCCCTAAAACTATATATATTTTATATATACTTTATCTATAAGGCTCAATTTAATTTTTTATAAATTGATTTTAATTGAGTTTTTTACCTGTAATTTTGGATTTTGTCCCTAATAATATTATTATATATATATATATATATATATATATATATATATATATATATATATATATATATATATATGCGTGCAACATCGTTATTCCTCCCTGTGCCTCTGAAATCTTGTATTCCTGCCGTAAGGCCTTATTTCCACAACGCCAGCTTAAATTAATTCGTCCTTAAACAAAAGACATCTGTTGTTATGTTCTGTTTTATTATTTTTATTGTATTTGTGTAACATTGTTCGTTATTTTCTGTCCTTGCTTTTGTATACATTCGCTGCTTTCTTCCATGGAATCTAATGCTCTTCGCTTAGTCTTTCCTTGGGGCTGGCCAAATTGGAGCAATATCAAGAATAACTAGCCGAAATTGCAAGGATAATCTGGATCTCGACTGAAGAGAGGAAACTCCGAATGTCCTGTCCGTGTGTTCTTTGTATCGTTTATCTGTATGTTTTGTCCCTTTCTTGTATCACCTAACTGTCTGGATGTTTTGCATCCTTGTCCCATTCTGTATTATTTATACACACACACACACACACACTCACACACACACACACACACACATATCTCTCCACCTCCCCCACCTCCCCTCCTGCTCCGACTCCTACTTCTTTGTACGTCTCTTCACCTCTCTTCACTCCTACTTCTATTCACTCCTACTTCTCTTCCTACTTCTCTTCATTCCTACTTCTCTTCACTCCTACTTCTCTTCCCACTTCTCTTCCTACTTCTCTTCACTCCTACTTCTCTTCACTCCAACTTCTCTTCCTACTTCTCTTCCTACTTCTCTTCACTCCCACTTCACTCCCACTTCTCTTCCTACTTCTCTTCATTCCTACTTCTCTTCACTCCTACTTCTCTTCCCACTTCTCTTCACTCCTACTTCTCTTCACTCCAACTTCTCTTCCTACTTCTCTTCACTCCCACTTCACTCCCACTTCTCTTCCTACTTCTCTTCACTCCTACTTCTCTTCACTCCAACTTCTCTTCCTACTTCTCTTCACACCCACTTCTCTTCACCCCTACTCTTTCTCTCCTCTCTCTTACCCTCTCTCACTCTCTTCTCTCGTACTCCCCCTCTCTCACTCTTATTCTCTACAATCTTACTCTCTTACTCTCTCACCCTTACTCTCTCACTCTCTTCTCTCTTTCCCTCTCTCTCACTCTCTTTCTCTTCCTCTCTTTCTCCCCCCATACCCACCTTCCCCCTCTTTCTCCCCCATACCTACCTTCCCCCTCTCTCAATCCACCTTCCCTCTCTTATACCCACCCTCTCTCCTCTCTTCCTTTCTATCTCTCCCCTCCCATACCCATCTTCCCCCTCTCTTACATCCACCTTCCCCTTCCCCCTTCATCGTCAACACCCCCTCATAAGCTCATCCCACCACACCCCAACACACTCCTACTCTACCATCCCTCTCCACCCCATCCAGTTCCTTACACCCACCACCCACCCCTACCTACATACCCCACCCTAACCACAGACCCCTACCTCTATCCCACCCTCAGCCTAACCCACACTCCACCCATGCCTTCCCCACCTCCCAACACCCTCACATCACACCACACCAATACCCTCGCATCACACCACGCACACACTACAACTGACCAACTACTTTCTCCCTTCCCCATTTTCACACTACATACGTCAAGATCACCAGCATTTTATCTCCCACACCAGCCCCTCGTTCTTCGATCACCGTTTGTTATCTCCCCCTTTTCTTAGCTCTCCTGAAAAAAGAATTTCTAACTTCCGGTCAGCCATTGTTATGATCAGCCATTATTATGATTGACCGTTGACTGGACATTATTCAATTTTTTTTCTCCGTGTTTTTCTCCTTGTCTCCGTATTCTTTCTGTTGAAGAGCGTAGCTCGAAACGTCAAAGACTTTCCGTATTCCCGAGCGTCATACTAATACATCCTTTTGTTATTTACACCACCTGTCCTCGTCTGTTGTTGTTTTTTCGTATATTCTCCCATATATATAATGTATGTATTATATGTGTGTGTGTTCATATATATAGAGACATAAGTGAAAAGTCAAGTTTAAAAAGATTCGATTCCAATCGCACGTGCTAAGACTTATTTCTCCTCTCTTACGTGTGTGTTAATATATACGTTTTTTTTTTCTGTATGATCATTAATTCAATGTAATAAATGTTTCTAATAATTTCTGAGGACACATTTGAAAGATATATCCATTTATCTTTGTTTTCTTTTGACATTAAAAACACTCGCGATTTCATAAAGTTATATATATATGTGTTATGTATGTGTTTTTTTCTGTATGTGTATAAATACTAATATCCAGAAAATGATATTATTTACATCTATCAGTTGGGCATCTTACATATGAATGTTTTCTGTATTTTAGAAAATATAAATATATATACACCAGCTGCTATGTATATTGTTGTGATATTTATTGGCTGGAATGTTCTGTCATTATTTATTGCTTTCCAAGGTGTTAATGTATATTATTCTCCCGATGACTTTGATAATTCCATCTGGATTACTTTTCTAACAAGTGACAGTATATTAGATTTTGCTTCACAGGAAACAAATACTTCTCTGATATTTTAAAGTTAAAGTTAGTCTGTACATTATAATCAAGAGATTCTGACCACTGACGAACTGATATATTTCTCTAATATTTCCCTACTTGACGCACGCGCGCACACACATACATACTTACACATACAGATATATATAATACAAATATGTATATAAATATATAATAGAATTAGAAATAGAATGATTTTGGTAGAGTATTTTATATTTGAAAAAATGTATAGGAATTGTTACCCTGATAAATTATCATGCATTTATGATGGAAACGTTATCAAAAACGCCACTCGTATTCATTTCTTCAAATATAAATATATACAAATAGTGGCGGTTCACTTGTGACCAGGAAAACAATCACTGATAATTAAGAACCGTATGCACACAGAAAGGGTCATACTTTACTTTTGAGGCTTCGCTGGTTTTTTAATGTGCTCAGTTCTTGATAAACATTCATGGCCCCAGATATTTCAGGCATACTCCGCGTGCCCCCTCCCATCGTCCGCTGATATGAGGGCGATAAAAAAAATCGAACACCTTTCAGTTATAGAATAGATTGCATTTGAGCCAACTCTAAATGACATTTACTTAGCTATGAATAAGTTGAATAGCAATAAGTCTCCAGGGTCTGATGGAATTTGTGCAGAAGTCTTGAAATATGGGGGTGACAAAATGTTTGAACTCTTAAATATATTTATTTGTCACTGTTGGAGAACTGAGAAAGTGCCTCAAGACTGGATTGATGCCATTTAAGTATCTTTGTATAAATAAGGGTCAAAGGGTCTGTATGGTAATTTTCGTGGGATTTCACTTTTGTCTGTGGTTGGAAAGGTAATTGCTCGCATTTTGTTAGAACGTTTAAATACCTTCATACTTCCAAATATAGGGTCTGAGTCTCAGTGTGGTTTTCGTTTCTCCAGGGGCACAGCTGATTGTATCTTTACTATCAGACAATTACAAGAAAAGTGCATTGAACAGAATTTTGCTCTTTCCCATTGGTTTGTTGATTTGAGCAAAGCATTCGATACTGTTAATCGAAATGCTTTGTTGCTAATTCTAACAAAAATAGGTTGCCCAGAAAAATTAATAAACATGATCAGGGCTTTGCATCAAAATATGAAAGCTAGAGTTAATTTTGGTGGTAGGCTCTGTGAATCTTTTGCCGTGGAAAATGGAGTAAAGCAAGGAAACCTTGATGCACTCACCCTCTTTACAATATACGTTGCTGTTGTGTTGTCATATGCTTTTCAAAACTCCGAGGAGGGTATTTACATAAAATATCGAACAACAGGGAATGTTTTTAATCTGATCAGACTGAAATTCAAATCGAAAGTTTTTACTTCGCTCATTAGGGAACTTATATACGCTGACGATTGTGATCTTGTCTGTCATTCTGAAACAGGTCTGCAATCTCTTGTATCTGTATTTGACCCAGTTTGTGATGATTTTGGCTTGACCATCAACTTGAAAAAAACCCAGTTGTAATGCATCCACCTGCATGTGGTGCTGCTTGTAACCCCACTAAAAGTTTTGTTAAGGGAAGTGTTACTTGAAGTTGTCGATTCGTTCATCTACTTTGGAAGCTCTGTACAAAATGATGGAAATCTTGATACAGACATATATCTGCGAATACAAAGGGCAGCAAAAGCATTTGGCGACTTGGAGTCACGCGTTTGATGCTAGTGACATACAAATAAGAACACAAATCTAGCTCTTGGCAAATCATTTGTCTTACCATCCCTGTTGTATTCTTGTGAAAGGTGGACTTGTTATGAAAGACATTTTAAATTGTTAGAAAAATTCCACCAAAAATGTTTTCATCGCATTTGAAACATTAAATGGTGTTCTTTTACTCCAAACACAAATGCAGGCATCACCTCATTTAAAGCTGTGATATTGAGGAATCAAATGAGATGGTCTGGCTATATTGTTCGAATGGCGGATGAACTCATGCCGAAGCAGTTGTTTTATGGTGAGCTTGGAGAGGGGAAACGCTATCGGCGTAAACATTAAAAAAATGGTTTAAGGACAGCATAAGAACTACTATGAAGTCACTTGGAATGGATCCAGAAGATACAGAAACCCTTGCTTCGGATCGAGCTGGATGGCGAACAAAAGTGTGGAGTGGAGTGAAAGCGTTTGAAGAGGCCAGGATAACACTAGTAAGACTCAAAAGAGATCTAAGGAAGAATGTTACGATCGAGGTGAATGACAATGACCTATTTTGTGCACAGTTTGTGACAGACCATGCCTTTCTTTTGCTGGGCTCAAATCTCATTTGCGAACCCATGGAAAACGAACTTCCACCAATTATTCTGCCTATATGTCTGTGCATACCTTTCAATGCCGTGTATGCCAGAAGGTTTGCAAATCTAACAGAGGCCTCAAAAGACATTTTAAGATCCACAAACATCAGAACTTATCTGCTGCTCTTAGTCGTCCAAATCGGATGTGCAATCTATGCAGGTCTCTTTTCAGAACCTTATCTGGTTTAAAAAGCCACATCAGATGCCATGATGGTTCTAGGGCGTAGGTACAGGAGGTGGTCAAACTCTACATAAGGAGTAGACAATCACCATATATATACACACACGTATAAATATATACGCATGCATTATGTATATGTGTCTGTGAGCGCGTGTAGTGTGCACGTGTTATTCACTTTTTTGCTGTAAATATCTTCTTATCTATCGCACAAATAAACAACACACATATACTAAATTTAGTACAAGCACATACATGTAATTCCCCTCTACCTCATACACGGAAACCTTATACTTCTACATACACATATAGCCATGCATGTACATACATGGACACACACATATAGACACATATACACTAACACAAGCGTACACCCCAGAAATTACAGATACACATACCCGCCAACAACAATTCCTCTATGGTAAGGAATTGTTTCTTAATCAACACTTGGTTCAGTAAAGTCCCATTAAGTAGCACCTTGTGTAAAATGCTTCGAATATACCCGTGGGTTGCTCAAGTGCATTTAAGTGGAATAGCTACAGGGAAACTTTGCAGCAGCCCATCATTTGTACGTATACATATATATGTGTGTCTATGTGTTTGTGCGTATGGTTGTGCGTGTGCGTTGAACGTATGTATGCGTGTTTGTATTCGTGTGCTGGATATGACTTTAAATCACATCCGGTAGTGGGGACCTGTTTTAGGAGTTCCAAGCTATTGGTTAATTAGCATGTACATAAAAAAAAAACCATAAAGACCATCAGTAATGACTCCACCTTTAGTTGTGGTTACAAAATCCTTGCAGGTGGCGGACACTAATACAACAGCTGCGGTTTTGAGTGACAACTGGTTATCACCCTTCAATCTGTTACTAGGGACTAATCAAGGAGACAGAGAGGGGTACTCATGTCATTTGTCACGCCATCTACTCGAAGTCCATTGGCTACGTATCCCAAATAAACAAGTTGGAAGCTTTCGATTACAAAGCAGCGGGACTGAAAAGTAATTTGAGAGATCACGATCAGAAATGCCATAGACAACGAGGAAGCAGGAAGGGACATCATTATCCCAGGAAATGGAGCGATAATCTTATATATACGTACGTACGTATGTGTGTATTCATATATGTTTGTATGTATTCATGCATTGGTTTTGAATTTCAGATCATGAGCAATAGCAGTCCAACTTTGATTATTCCAGCTTTTTAAATATGCTTGATTTTGTATGTCTTTCTAGTTTTACGACGACAAGGTTTGATTGGATGAAATTTCCCTATTATATCCAGAAGATTGAGCGACATCGTATGTAGTTCCTTGGAGCCTCAACTGTAAGATTATTTCTTTAAAGCGTGAATGGCAAAACTAATTTCGTTTCTCCTTAATCTACTTGATATTTCTTTTAGAAATGCTATTTTTTTTTTTACTTAACAACCTCAGTAATATCTTAAGAGGCGATAACATTCGTAAATTAGTCTGTTAAGTATTTCGTTAAATTCTTATAAAAGTTTTGTTCAATTCTCGCGTCTTATCTCTTTGGGGAAAGAAATTTTCATTCTAGACACACAATTATTACACAGAATATATTCTAGAGATTGAAGAAATTGATTACTTGAAGAAAACTTTAGACGTTGATTAGTTAAGAACTTTAGGAATTGATAATTTTCCAGAGAGAATATTACTAAACTGGAGTCCTCTTTTGATTGAATATCAAAATAAAATTATAGTAAGAAAATCAACTTTTGTCATTATGTGAATTCAGTGAGGAAATATTTAACCAATTTTTGAACTGTGTAAGTGACGTGAACTTTATTCGAGAAAAAACTTCACTTATTGATTCTTCTTAGTTCATCGTAATTTGTCATGTAAACAATCATGTGTGCACACACATTTACACACACACAAACATACATATATAATACATGCATACATATATACGTACATACATACATGCTTCCACACATTCACACAACACACACATACACATCACATATAAATGCATGTTTCATACAGATACGTAGAGATATGCTGAATTGAAATCATGTAAGACAAACTGTTGTATGTATGTATGTATGTATGTATGCTTGTGTGTGTGTGTGTGTGTGTGTGTGTGTGTGTGTGTGTGTGTGTGTATGCATATACGGGATAGAATATACGGAGACGTGTAACTATGTGGTTAGGTTGTTCCACTCGTTATTGTAATACTATGCTTTCGAAAAGCAGCATAAAAATTCTATAAAGGTCTTTTAATGTGTCTTGATAATTATCATATATATAAAAGTGCACGTATTTCAAGTCGAATATTAATCTTGAAGTATGTATATACATTAAATATATAGTTTTGTACGAACATATGCATCTAGATACAAATATTTATCCATCATTTTACTATTTATCTACTTATCTTTCTATGTTATCTCTCGATACATACATGCATACATACATACATATATATATATATATACATATAAAGAAAAGAAAATTCTTACCTTAAAAATTGGCACTGTGATGACCCATTCACAGTGAAGGTTATGGGGATAATTTCGGGGCCAATTAGGAGAAGCTAGATTACCTCGTTCTTTGTTATATACACCACCACAATCTATTTAAAAAAAAGCACATTGGACTGTTATTAAGCGTTTGTTAGCATTTAGATTCGCGATTAATAATTCTAATAAAAAAATTATAAAGTCTTGAAATATTAAGCCACTCTTCCATTCACTTACTTTCAGTTTCTGAAATGGTCTTCCGTTCAGTTATGCTTGTTTGTCATTTTATTTTCCGGTTTGTGAATGTAATAATTAATTTCTTAGAACAACGACAAAATCTAAACATAACTGATCTACCTGCTAAACACTGGAAAAGAATCTCCGTCATATGACAGCATTTTATTTTTAAATGTACGTCATATAAATTATATAAATTCTGAGAAAATATATAGTTAATGCTAGTGACGCCAAAATACCAACAACATACGCAACACGTATATATACATATTTATTGAATGAGATTCAGTTATATATATATATATATATATATATATTAGACAAAATGCGATCACAAAGTCAAGACTGTGAGGAGTTTTCAGGACATTTGTAAGGAAAAAGATATAGATATGGTCTTACAGTTGTTTCTGGGAAATGGATATCCCTTCATCAAAGACGATGTGAGGTGGTTAAATAGAGGGAAATAAGAGAATAAAAGTAGAAATAGAATATAAAATATGTAAAGGTATTGTAGTTGCAGTTATATATATATATAAATAAAGAAAATTCTGAAAATTCAGAAAAGTTATTTTACATACATGTGACCACAAAGAGGACATCCTTTACGATAGACATCGACCATCAACGGTCAAGCTACAAAAGAAAAGAATGTTCTCCAGGGAAATAATATATACATATATATATATATATATATATATATATATATATATATATATATATATATATATATATATATATATATCCTCTAGGACGTACAGCGTTTAACTTTCTGCAATACCACTTTCGTTCGACAGCTGCAAAGATCTTTGTGTCCTATTTGTGGTATACGTATAACAATTATTCTTTTCTTCTGTTGTACACATCCATAACAATTCGTGCCGTTATATATGCACAATAATATGCTTAATAATAGCACTAACGCCTGCAATTTGAGTGACCTTGAAGATAATGGCGCGAAATTACTATGATATTTTTCTGTCATTGGCCGGCAAGGAAAACTCAGCTGAGAATATTCCATGTATCGCGTCTTTGTCTACATTTCCTATCCGTTAAGCTTTCGTCTAGTTTCTCCTTTGCTCTGCTTTCTCCTTCAGTTCATTCTGTTCAAACCTTGATATATATATATATATATATATATATATATATATATATATATATATATATATATATATATATATATATATGTATATATATATTTACATATATATGTATATGTATATATATGTATATAAATATGAATATTTATGTATATATATGTACATACACATATATATATGCATGTATATATGTACATAAATATATGTATATATATATATCTACATATATATATATCTATCTATCTATCTATCTATCTATCTATCTATATATATATATATATATATATATATATATATATATATATATATATATATATATATATATACTAGCAGAGGTACCCGGCGTTGCTCGGGCAAGAAATTGTTGTTTATATACTTGAAGAAAAAAAGGCAAAATATGCTGTATAGAAATTTGAGAGGATATTCTGTGGATGGACTCTTAGATGATAGATGGCTGGGGGCCTCTCATGAATGGGGAAATTGAAGATGTGCCAAAAAGCCTCATTGGTACTTGGAAACTTTTACGAAAATTAAAATGGGGATTAAATGAAAAAAATGATTTACGTGAATATCCTCACAAGAGTAATTGAAATAAATGGCGATTGTGGAACTCCCCACGCACGCACGCACGCATACACACGTGTGTCTTTGTAAATATGTTTGTATACATTTATGTATGTGTGTGTTTGTAAGAGACACAGTGTGAGTGTGAGAGAGAGGTTTGTTGTCATGTATACGTACATGCATAAATGTACTTACATCTTTGGATGTACGCATATGACAACACAGCCCTTGACTCACTCACACTCTGTGTCTTACAAACACGCACGCGCGCGCATACACACGTGTGTCTTTGTAAATATGTTTGTATACATTTATGTATGTGTGTGTTTGTAAGAGACAGTGTGTGAGTGAGTCAAGGGGTGTGTGTGTGCGTGTGTATGCGTGTGAGACAGAGGGAGAGAGCGGTGTGTATGTAGTATTTAGTTTCTCTCTCTCTCTCTCATACACACTCACACACACACTCACACACAAAATAAAGAGTGAAAGCTTTTTGCCGATGTTACGTCAATACCGGAAGTTGACATTGAGGAACCTTTTTAAAGAAGTGAATCTTAAATGTAAAGCAATATTATTTATTTTTAATTAAGAAAATCAAATGGAGAGCCTATATATAGTATATATATAGTATATATATATATATATATATGACAAGGGAAAGCGATGGTTATGTTAGGCCATGAACTTCATTAGCGTTTTTCCTGTGTTCATCTCCTTTCCTTATTAACACTGTATACTCGTCTAATACTTTCTTCCGAAACATACGTATAGTGAGTTTTAAACCAGGCTATACATACATATGTGTGTGTGTCTATGTCTGTGTGCATGTATATTTGTGCGTGCGTGCGTCTGTGTGTGTTTATGCTGCAAGCACATTGTATTAAATTTAAAGGGTTAATTGAAATATATTATGGTTGCAGCTGAATGAGAATGTGACTACATAAGCTGATGTTTTATACTGTCACCCAAGACATGCAATACCACACTTAACACTTATTTGTTCAGCAGTTCATCAAAGGTACTGGGTTGTTTGCATAACAAGCCTTGAATAGTTCAAAGATTTCTTGCGAAATCCTCTCCTTTACTAGAACTAGTGAAGAAACGTCACGCATATATGACTTAACAGGAGTAAGGCCACATAGGGCACAGTAGTAATCCTATAGAATGTGTTATGGAAAATATTTACAGCATGGCATTGCGCGACGGGCCCTTTCATGATAGACTAAGAACATTGTTTAAGACGTGCATATACATACATTAGAAAATGTACATCGAATTTGAACATAATGCAGCATCGATTCTGCTATCTGATACAGTAAATATTACACCACCAGCTGATTTTGGAAAAATCAACATACTATATGTCTCCTAGGTATCATAAAAATAAAATAAACGACATTAAAAAATTGGACACAGACAGCGCGTGATACTCACCGTCACATGATACGATATAAATCAGATATCAATTTCAATATCTCAGACACACCACGAATTAAACTTTCCACTGGGTTATTGAGTCATTCATATATGTATATGAGTACACACAGACATACACACACGCACACACACACACACATACACACACACACACACACACACACACACACAGATAATATGCAGGTATACATATATGTATATACAATGCCTGCAAACGTACATGCATATATACACATACACAGACACGTATATTCATACATATAAATATATATATATGTATGTATATATATGATATATATATATGATATATATATATATGTATATATATATATATATATATATAAATATATATATATATATATAATATATATATATATATATATATATATATATATATATATATATATATATATATATATATATATATATATATATACATATATATATATATATTGTATATATGTATATGATATATGTATATATGTATATAATATATATGTGGACGACCCTGCCTGACAAGAGTCTCAGGCTCAGCTGGCTCCAGCTGACAGTAACTGGTATGGGCCGCTACCTAGGGATACAGAAATGAAAGGACCTTCAAAGAAATCCGGAGTGGAGCCCCGTTAGCAGTCTAGTGGTCGACTCGACACTCTCTGGCAGCTCCTGCAACCAGGCTGGTTTCAAACGTAATGCTCTGCACACCTTTGGACTACGTCAACAAGGTCGCTTTCCTTTATAATGATTGAAATAATCAGGAAATTTGAATATAACTGTTTCTTGGTGGGAAGAGGTCTTCAAGATATGTTTAAGACTATCATTAATATTAATACTAATATTAATATCCAGTTGCTTGGTTTCCAGGTTGTTGCGCCATGTAGAATGACTGACTCTACCGTTGCACAGAAAAAAATATTCTCTTTAGGATTTGCAGACAACTTCCATGCTTTGACTATCCGAGTGTTTACATAAATTTCAGTTGAGGCTATCTCAGAACCGAGGTACGTAAAATCATCAGTTGTTCAACGATGGATCAACTATTAGACAAATACTTAATTCGCCGTCTACTTGAAGTATTAAGAGCTAGAAATCTTGATTGTATGTGTATGCATAAGAATATATTTCAGATTTTAATGAAGAGAAGCATTTCGAATTTCTCTCTATAGGAATATAAGTGTGTAAATAAAAGTGGAGGCGAAGTGGCCCAGTGGTTAGGGCCGCGGACTTGCGGTCGTAGGGTCGCGGTTTGGATTCCTAGACAGATTGTGAGTGTTTATTGAGCGAAAGCACCTAAAGCTACATGAGGCACCGGCAGGGGGTGGTGGCGAACCCTGCTGCATTCTTTCACCACAACTTTCTCTCATTCTCTCTTCCTGTTTTTGTTGTACCTATTTCAGAAGGCCGGCGTTGTCACACTCGGTGTCACGCTGAATCTCCCCAAGGGTACACGTGTCTGTGTCGTTAATTTCACGAGCAGGGTATTCCGTTGATCGGATCAACTGGAGCTTTCGTCGTCGTAACCGACGGAGTGCCACAACGAAGTAAATAAAAATCTGAGTGCATGTATATAAGACGGCTGGTTGATTGCTATACACACGATCAGACAGTCGTGAGGTGAAATCAGAACATGCTGTCTCTTCTTGAGAATAAATATATCTCCTGATTTCTGTAGCAGATGATATTTGTACCGCGTATGATATTATTTAGTTGCTTATGTCTTACCATTCTCATTATATGATACACATACACATATATGTATATATACTCACATGCGTACATGCATATATATGTTTGCACGTGTGCTTGTGTGTGCGTGCATCTGAGAGTGATTGCAAAAGCCTGATGCAGCGAGCAATATTTCAACAGTTTTTCCTTAAGCAATATAGTAGTACTTCCCATTGCTATTGTTAGTGCCATGCAAGCAGTAACTATATATGTATATAGCTGAATGCCAATGTGAACAAAAACTCGAGTGCTTGAGAGAATAAACTTACTTTTTTAAATAAATTATTTAGTATCTTTGCAAATCCTTTTGAATATGCCGAAAGATATTTATACATATTTTTTTGTAATATAGTTGCAGTGTATATTTCTATATTATGTCTTTTGTATACACCCATATCCTCTGCAGGTACGCATGTATAAGTACAAAAATACATTAACAAAACCATTCTTTATGATATATTTGAATAGAGCATCTCATTATTTTACATTCACTTTCCGCCTCATACATACATACATACATACATACATACATGCATGCATACATGCATACATGCATACATACATACATACATACATACATACATACATACATACATACATACATACATACGTTTATATATATGTTGTAATAATGAAGTCAAACCTGAAAGTATTTAAGACGTTTTCAGATCTGCATAATATATAATAGGAAATGCATTCCTACGCACTTGTACATATATAGATATACATACATATGTAGCGGTGTATGTTTAATATAAATAGCTAGTTTTTAACCTAATGAGAACTTAATGCATGTGTATTATTTCCTTTTCATTGAGCGGATGAGGTTTCAATTACTCATACTGGCTGGTTATTTAAATCTCGTTCGAGATTAAACTCACCAGTCACTTTAGGCTGCAACGTGTCTAACTTTTACGTTCTTGATCCCTGCAACAAAACTGGGGACAACTTAATTCATACTTGATAATTTGTGAAATATTATACGTGTATTTCAATTTCATTTCCAGTACAATGCATAAAAATTACTCATTATTTTAGATTATTTCTTGATTTTTACATTTTCAAATTTCACGTGATATGTATAACTAATCAGTAACATTGTTACAAGAGTACGATGGCCATATAATTCTATTAACTGATCATAATAACCATATAACGTGGTTGAAGGCCAAATTTCACCCACCGCTGACTATATCTTCAGTGTGAAAGTTTATTTTTTTCAAACCTTTTCGAACTGCTCGAGTTCCATTGCATTAAATAGTATTTTATTTATATCTATTAATGAGATATGTAAAAGTGCATCGACTTCAAAACTATATTGCGGAAATAAATTTGCAAATATAATGAAACTGGCATTGAGAGGCTGTGTGGTAAGTAGCTTGCCTACCAGCCACATGGTTCCGGGTTCAGTCCCACTGCGTGGTACCTTGGGCAAGTGTCTTCTACTATAGCCTCAGGCCGACCAAAGCCTTGTGAGTAGATTTGGTAGACGGAAACTGAAAGAAGCCCGTCGTATGTATGTATATACATATATGTATGTGTGTGTTTTATGTTTGTGTGTCTGTGTTTGTCCCCCACCCCAACACCGCTTTACAACCGATGCTGGTGTGTTTACGTCCCCGTAACTTAGCGGTACGGCTAAATAGACTGATCGAATGACAAGACTTACAACGAATAAATCCTGGGGTCGATTAGCTCGACTAAAAGGCGGTCTCCAGCATGGTCACAGTCAAATGACTGAAACAAGTAAAAGAGTAAAAGAGTATTAAATTCTGTAATGCTGAAATATGTATAACTGTACAGTTTACATGAGTAAAACCGGCTCTCATTGCAATTGTTGGAGTTTATGCGACATCAGTAAACTAGAAAGTACAGATAGAAAAGTTTAGAATACAGACAGGTGCAAAGATGTATTTTATATGTGTATAATGACTATTTTCTTTAGAAGAATATGCCCTGACTAGTATGGACATATTTCTGTTTAGAAAACTATACTGTAACTATGTATGCATGTCATTCTGATCTCTGCTCTACTGTCTCGGGTGTGACTGACCATTGCATGGTAGCCTGCACTTATTTAGACTTTAGTTTCAAATGTGAAGCAAAGTTTTTTTCGTATTGTATGAATGATGTACTTGCATAGTAAACATAAAAGAGAACATCGCTAAATAAACTTAATAAAGATAGTGGAAAACAACTTTAGCGTTTTGTAAAACATTTCAAAGGCGATGCATTTAATTCGAAATGACGAAATATAAGAGAGTCATAAAAGTTAATGGAAAAAAGGTGATATAGGTGACTACAAGAAACTGAGTTGAAGACTTGTATCTTCGCAAAGTTCATTGTAAAAATGCATAACGTTGATATTCAACACCGTATAACTCACTGTTTAGGCACAGTACCGCTAAGTTTAATAAAAGAGAAGCCTTTTTAGTTAAGATTAAGAAGGCATCACTCGTGAATAACACAAACCCTTCAGGAAAGACTTTTGGCAAAAATTCTATAGCTGTAAGGGTTACTTGTATCATGAAATTGGTGTTTATATTGTAATGGCTGCACTTATCCTCCGTACTTAGAGACTTCTTAGCATTGTTTCTTTTACAGAAAGTATGGAAAATAACTGAGAAGAAAGAGCAAATGAAATGAATGTTGCAATAGATACGTACCTAGATGTAAGCAATAATAATGTTGAATGGGATTGTTGTACTGCCACAGGAATGCAAACCGTCAAAATCTGACTAGACAAAATAGACTAGAGGTGACTAAATTAATGGAAAATTTTCTTAACGTAGATAACAATATTTTCTTCATACTTGGAACAAGCGCCCAGTAGATGTGAGCAAGAATCTTTCAATGTATCTAACTGATTAGAAAGAGTGTCATGTAGCTTTAGGAAAATATGGAGTAATAAAGTCAGTAGATGCACCAGAAATCAATGTTAGATATCAACTGTGAATGTAATATTTGTATCTGAACTTCTTGGCATTCATAAAGAAATGGACACATGCAAATTATGCTCGTAAGTATAATCATAATTCAACAAGGTTGACATATCATCGGCCAGCTGTGGTTATACAGATTATATGGACCGAAATACTTATAATCATCGTGGATATTGCATACATTGTTTGCGAACCTCTTTTCTTTCATGACTGTCGAAATTACAAAGCTTACATTCCCGATATCAAATATCTTTGTAGTTATCACAGCCTTTTACTTAAGGTTAGCCTACGTTGTTTCCCCCATTTTTCCGGCTGTAATTAATTTAGTTGATTCTTTGGGAACGGCGACAGCAAATATTTTCAAATAATTATAAAATTTGGACGATTTGAAAGACTAAACACGCTTTTCATTTTATCTGATAAATTAATAAGTGCCAATTATCAGCAGGTAAAATAATATTTTGCCACCACTTGGGAAAAATCCCAGAATTCTCTATCCCAATTAAAAGGAGAAAATAGAGCTTGTTGATGGTCGTGGAGGCCATCAAAATTGTTGGTGCAGCAGTCTAGTAGCTCTGTGTGCAATTTTAAACTGAAAAAATTGCAGCTGCTAGAAAAGATTTTAAGGGCGTGAGCGGAATTCAGAAGGGTAAAGTTCTTTAGAAGCATCATGTGGTGGATAAATATGAATATGATACAGAGAACTGCTCTGGTTGCTAAAAAGCAGTAGATAAAGATGCTTTAATCGAGCTATGTAATTTAGGAATCTTTGTCAAGCAGGATACAAAATATATCGAAAATACATTATTTATCCATGCTGATCATTTTCAGTTAATCTTCATAGTCAATGCACACAAAACTAATAAAGTTTTTCATACTGAATACCGTTACACTATACTTTTCATTGAGCAATAAATAAAGTATACTAGAATTTAAATGAAAAAAAAAAAAATTAGCTGATTTTGAGTTTATGTTTGTAAGACTTTGGTAATAAATATTAAAAGTTTTCTAATGCAGCTCATTAAAACATACATAGCACCTTTATTTTTTAAAGTTTAAAAATCATCAAAGAATTAACATGCTAACATTATTCCTTTACATGAGCTTTCATTTATTATATATTCAAAATTGTTTTTGTATGAATTATATTAAAAGGCATGGTAAATATAACTTCACTGTATCAAAACCCATGAACGTTGTAAAGAAATTATGTAATCGCATGAATATATACATGATGTACCGCCCATTAACCTGGATTTACATCAACTACATATTTGATAGAAAAAAAAAACCTGTGCTTTCTCTATCTTGAATCAAAAGCTTAGACAAGTCTCCTTAGAGACAATTTAACATGAACTATTCAAGTGTGCTGAAAAAAAAAATCAGTGCTATATAAACTTTTATGCTATGTATTGCTTTACCGAATATTTTTCATAATTAACGTGTTAAAAAAATTACTAAACAGTATATAGTGCTCGGATGATTAGGGGCACTACTAATTAATGGTTTAATCATTACTATTTACAGAAATACCACCAAAGGCTCGTTCAAACAATAATCATGAAGTATGTGATTGTTTGAACTATAAGTTACTAAATGTTTGGTAATGTTACTACATGGCTGGTGCAGTTCATGGCCGTAACTAACGGACCTTTTTTTGGTTGCAGTGCTGAGTTCTAAACGTACATGTAGAAAGCATTATAATTCTTACTTTTGTAAAATAGCTTGATATAGTCTTGCTTTCTGTTGGCTAGTATACTGACGTGCTGTAAAATGACGACTGACATGTTATTTTATTATTAAATTAAGAGAACACGCAGAATATTATAATGCTGTGATTAACTTTCATGAAATAATTCCATACCATCAAAGGAATAATACAGATGCCTAAAAGTTCATTATTAGGAGCAGTAAAAAATAAGATAATTAAAAGTAATCAAACAAGCAGAAAATGAATAAATGAAAATAGAAAGTAAGCATAGGATCACTTTGAGGGACTAACAATTGCTTCTTCACTTTTATTAAATGTTTTCTGGTTTTCTTTCTGTATACCATTATCTAACTTAATTATCTCTACCATGCATTTGTATTATATCTGGTTTTTTCTTTCTTTTAATTTTTAATCATGTCAATTAA
>NC_142928.1:76930684-76943184 GCF_046866305.1 Octopus bimaculoides | reverse complement strand
ATATATATATATATGTTTATATATATATATTGTATATATATGCGTATATACAGACATACTAACATATACTCGCACACAACAAAATCTTAAACAAACAAACACGGTCTCTATAACGGACTAAGTCGATAGTCACTGAGAAGGTTGCAAAAAGCAATGAAAAACCTGAGTGAAAACAGTCGGATATTTAGTGAATGAGTGAAGTTGAAGCTGTGTGTGTGTTAATTATATTGGCATATATATATTTACGTAAAAGTACATAATACTCACATATATACATACATATACATACTTGCATACTAAAATCATACATGCAACGACATACATGAATTCATTATACTTGCCTAGACACACACAAAAAATGTAAAAATATAACATATATTCACGCCTTTGCATCTTGTTGTCGAAAACTAAACGTATTCTGGAGAATAAAGCACAATGAAAGTGAAATCAACAAAAATAAAAGTAGAAAATGAAAATAGGCGCTAAATCGTAGAAATCAAACAATAAAATGCTTCAGGAATATATTGTCTGAACAAGATTGAAGATAAGTTATTGTTTATTCCTTTGGGGCCGATTTGATTCCACCATAATCTCTCTGTAACATTTGAAATATATAGTTTGCATTCTTATTAGTTAAATCGCATATTCTTCGTGTATGCTAATATATAGGAATTAAACGCATAATAGAAAATCTGAATGTCTGGAAGAGAATTATTATTTGTTTTGATATTTTAATCGTAATAGCAGGTGTTGATTTGGCAGAATGGTTAAATTATGAGACAAAATGCCTTGAGGTATTTGGGTCTATATCATGGAATAACTTTATGATATGCTTGGTTTAATATTTTGTTTCGAAACCATTGAAATATTTAAGGGTATGAGACATCAGTATATTCTGGTTTGGCGTTAATCACCTTGCGTATGTAGTCTTGGATATCTCAGAGTATAGTCGCATTGTTAGTCCTGTAACCATTGTCTGTTTTAAGTTTTTAACCTCCTGATGTAATTTCCAGAAAATGGGCGCCACAATCCTTTGAAGCATTTCGTACCAACTGATGGGAAAATTGTGTTCCTATCCGTAACGGAGATCTGATTTGAGCTCTGCTCATCTCGAGTTCTCCGAATTTTTATTAGCATATTTCGATTCTGTTCAATTTTGCTTAATTTTCAACAATGTATTAGTTTTTTAAAATTCTTATCATTATTTTTGCATGGAACTCCATATCTTACTTTTTGTTTGTGACTTGTTTTTAACTTCGTAAATGTCTTTAGTGTTTCACATTTCTCCTTGCAACATATTTTTTTATAATTTACCTTTAAAATGGCTCCTAACGTGTTGCTATTGTGGCATTACTACTACTACTACTACTACTACTACTACTACTACTACTACTACTACTACTACTACTACTACTACTACTACTGCTACTACTACAACAACTACTACTACTACTACTACTACTACTACTACTACTACTACTACTACTACTACTACTACTACCACTACTACTACTGATGTGTGAACTGAGTTCGAATAATATTGCCGCCCCAATTATGAATGATGTTGCTGTTTAAGGTACTTGGGAATTTCAATTGTTGTTGAACATTTTGAGGCACCTTTTACTAGGAAAAGGAGTGAAGAGTATTTTCTTGGTTTGGTCTTCAGAAAATGAAACATTTTTTCACAATATTCTGTTATAAGTGATTGTTAACACACACATCATAGCACCTAAAATTACAAGGAGTGAACAAGTGAGAAAGATAAACGAAAGAGAAAGACCTCTTGCTCGATGAAGATTATGGTACATGCGTTTGCAGATTAAACTCAATCTCTCGTTAAAAGTAAAGTAATAAGAGCAGAGATAATGTCAGCTTCAATTCCACAAACTTAAGCAGAACAAACAATAGTTTTACAATGACCGCAGTCAGTGGTCTGAGTGCAATATGACCGGTAGAACAACTCGCTTACTCATTGTTATTGCAAACAGCAGTAGTAAGGTTAGCAGCATCAAAAGAATATCACTCGCTGTATCATCGTCACCATTTTCGCCATCGCAAGAAAACTAATTTATGTATGCGTTGCACATTCACTCACAAGATCACACACCATACATACAAGACCTGTATAGGCCAGTCAGATATGTTGTAGCGCTACTAGAGTTATAGACACGTATCAGACCGGTCATCTATGGAAAAACTATTGTAGACCCATTTCGTACAGATACAATTGCATAAATTGCAAAGTGTTGGTAACTTCACTTTGGAAAAGGGTAACATGTTACTAAATATGTTTTGTCTATATACTGGCACTCCGTTGATTATGATGACAAATGCTCCAAGTGATTCGATGAATAGAAAGCCGGCTCGTGACATTAACGTGCAAGTAGCTGAGCACTCTGCAGACAGCGTATCCTTAACGTAGATCCCACAGAGGTTCAGTGTAACACAGAATGTGACAAGGCTGACCAATGGAAATACAGGTGCTACTTATTTTTGCCAGGTGAGTGGATAGGAGTAATGTGAAATAAAGTGTCTTGTTCAATGATACAACGCACCGCCGGGATCTGTTTTGCTGGTATAAAATCAACGTGACTGAATAAATGGTTGCTTCTTGGTATCTTTAGAGCTGATCTCACAACATAGCGGCAGAAGTAATGAAAGATTTAACGAATAACAGAGAGAGAGAGAGAGAGAGAGAGAGAGAGAGAGAGAGAGAGAGAGAGAGAGAGAGAGAGAGAGAGAGAGAGACAGACAGAGTCACAGAGAGAGAGAGAGAGAGAGACAGACAGAGTCACAGAGAGAGAGAGACAGAGTCAGAGAGAGGGTGAGAATAATGAAAATTGATAGACATAGAGAGAATGCGCACTGCTTCTTAATCGATGATAGCTTTAAATTCCCAAGATACTCAGGAGCAATATTCAATAGCATCTGTCGAGAAATTTCATGCACGAACTTGATATTTTTTTATACTCTTCGCATATACGACACCACAGGATATTCATTACCTCGGGAATAATATAAATTGTTCATCTAAGCTTTGCGCTAACTGAACTAAAGTGCATGACTAAGCGTTAAATGTAATTTTACAGTGGAAGACAGTGAAATACCAACAGCAAGATAGAAATTTATGAAACATGGGAGATGAGTATTACATCATTATACGAAAATACAGAAGAATTTTGAAGTTAACTCCATTTTCAAGTCACTTGTAAAGATAAAAACTTTGAAAGAAGTTGTCAGCCGAATTACTACAATTCCTTATATCATACGACAATCTTTCTTTCTGCATAATCTACTTTGGCTACCAGGTACATACTAAATGGTGATCATAGCAGTGAAATTATAGTAGCAAAAATCAACAATACGTCATTTGCATGCATTTTATGCACCTGTATTGCTGAACAAGATTGCTTTTATGAATGGTATGCATGGAAAAAGAAAATTGAATAAAGCTGTAAAACTGATAGGTGCTAATATATAAAATGATATATAAAATAATATATAAAATAATATATAAAATAAAATTAGATCATTGTTTTATATTAGTTACTACCTATAATCTGTGTCGTAATAATATAAAGGTGGTTCAGTGAAATAGGTTGGAAATATATTTCAATTCATTGAAGGCGGTGAGCAGGCAGAAACGTTAGCACGCCGGGCGAAATGCTTTGCGGTATTTCGTCTGTTTTTACGTTCTGAGTTCAAATTCCGCCGAGGTCGACTTTGCCTTTCATACTTTTCGGGGTCGATAAATTAAGTACATGTTGCGTACTGGCGTCGATTTAATCGACTGACCCCCTCCCCGAAAAGGATGAAAGGCAAAGTCGATAAATTAAGTTCCAGTTGCGTACTGGGGTTGATCTAATCGACTGGCCCCCTCCCCAAAAATTTCGGGCCTTGTGCCTAGAGTAGAAAAGAATATGTTTCAATTCATTAGTTTCTATTTTATCATCACTGTTTAATACTCAGCTATTCATTCCATATTTAATTTAAATGCATTTCATTGACGTGCATAAAATACTGAAATAAATTAGAGATCATCCCATAAAATTTCATTAAATGTTCAGTTAAAATCTTGGAAATTGTATGGTCCATCTACACCATACATACATACATATATGAGTGTGCCTCTTCATGGTAATTTGAATTGATAAAAACTCCCAAATCTCTCCCGAACTGAGTTTTATCTCCTTGAAAATACATTACATACATTGGACAACGGCGTCGTGATACTTGAAAATATATTGATTGTAGGTCTGGTTCAAGGCTAACTATGGACTAAACAACAACAATTTACTCCGTTACGTTCCTTCAGTCTTATTACTATTGCTATAAAGAATAATTTCTTCATTCGTAAAAAACATCTACAATAAAAGAGATAATGTCGGAATGAAAAAAAAATCAAAAAAAAAAACAGAGGGGAAAGCACAACTTCAATATTTGAACAAACGCTGCAGCAGTTACACAATATTTAGTTTACTTTTTAATTTTCTAGATAATAAAATATCTCGTGTTTCAACAGCTTCTTAGGTATCTCTCAAGTAAAATTATAATTTAATCTTTATTACATAGAAATGTTGCTGTATTTTTTTTTTATCTGTTCCTATTAGGCATTTAACGAATATTTGAAAAACCCGTTTTGATTAGGAAACGTAATTAGAGTCCATATGCAGATGTGACTCCATCAGCGCACTATGATATCTGCTTTAATATCATGCCAGTTCACATCAAATTTCTCTTTAAAAAATACAAGAAATTAACAAAGATTGTCATTTGAATATTTTTATCATAAACTATAAACCAGCTCATAAAGTGACAAAAAGTTTGCTATTGAATGTGTTTTTTATTGCTGTTAATGTTATTGCCATTTTTTCATAAGGTTTAAATTAATGTAAACTCGAATTCATTTCAATTTATCACTGCTTTAGAGCAACTATTTTAAATTTGATGAATTTAAAAGGAAATAGATGCTTCATATGCATGTGTGAACATGTGTTTGAAAATCAGCATTATTGTCCGTTTGCCAAAGCGTGTTGATTGTGTTTCGTTGTTGTTTTGAGCGTAGAAAGTAAAATTGCTTCATTTTGTTTGTGTGTTTATGTTTCTTTGTCTTGATATCAGCAGTTATAAAAAGTAATTCTACAATGATTAGTTTCGTGCAATTCTAAGATTTAATCTGTCAGAATCAAGTACAAAAATATATTAACTGAAACTTCCGTTTACTGCAGTGAACAAATGTCAGCGTCCCTTTAAATGTAAATGGCAATTTTGTGTTTACCTTATGTCGGATTCTTAAACTAAATTTACTTACTCTGTTACATAGTTTAGTCATTTAACTGCAGCCATGCTGCAGCAAAATTCATTATCTATATTGGTAAAACAAGGTGTTTTGGTATTCATGTAACTGATAGTTCCTTTTTCAATCATTTAGCAATAAATGCAAATGAGGTTTTTAGGGAAAGGGATTCAATAGAATATACGAGAAAGTTAAGACTTAGAGGCGAAGAAATGCATAATTAATCAAGAACCGTAAACAAAGAGTTAATTACTCGATACACTGAGAATGACAATGTTGTGTAGTACTTTTTTAGTTTTGACTCAGTTAACAGGCAGTGAACTGAAGATATAGGTTTAATGCCACATATTTATCGTTCCAGATATGTCATACCTCTTCTTGGATAAAGTTGATGTTGTCACATACAATTATATAGAAAGGAGATACAGGGGATGCAGTATATAAGACAGGGCATATATTCCCTCTTCTGTCCTATTTATCTTCGTACTCCTGTTATCGGTAGGTTACCCTAACTGAGCTGTCATATTAAAATAGCAGAAAGTTGTAATGTGTGTACATTTGGGGTGGAGTACAGCCATTGTAGATAATGCAGATTCTGTCATCGCAATTATTATGCACCTTCGAATATGTCATTGTTAAGTGTTCATTATATTATTTAATATTATTTGAGGTTAGTGATGTAATAGTGTTCTTTAGTATCTGAGAATTTAGAAGTGATGATTGTATGTTAAATTGTGACCTACTAGAACTAACTGCCATATTTCCTTCACTACGTATTCTATCTTTTTAAGCGAGTATAAAATTATTTTGAATATAAAAAAATCAGAAAAAGAAAACGACGAGCGAAATAATCATACCCTGAATGCAGATCGATGGATAATTTCTGGCGTAATTTGTAACTTTACTTCGGTATGCAACAGAAGGTATTCCACTTTTTAAAATTGTTAATGTTGTTGGGAGTAGCGAGGCTGTCGCACTTGCCGTTCATTGTTTCTAATATGAAGATTATTTCTACATAATAAAACAAAACTAATAAAACAAATAATAAAATATAATAAAACAAAACCTTATGCAAAAAAAGTCACTTAGTCATCTCATATCACTATCACTCAGAAAAAGTCAATTGATTTGAACATTAATTGTTTGAATCTCACCAGTCCAAACTGGAATGGGGAAAATGTCATCCTGATGTCACAAAGAGGATAAAAATTGTAAAATCGCAACCTAAATGTATCAGTTTGAACCAAATCAGCAGTGATGCGCATGTTGTCTATATACATAGTGTATTTTCGTTTTAACTTACAAAATATCCGCGAATTAAATCTGATGAATATCATAGCGAGAGTGAAAAAACAGTAGTGTAATTGATGAGTGATGTAATTGATAAATGTTATAATTGGATATGTTTAATAAATATAGTCAGTAACCACTAAATGGTTTTAATTAAACTTAAATTTTTTCAAAGCGATAAATTGTTGATAAATTTTTTCAAAGCGATAAATTGTTGATAAATTCATGTTGATAAATTCATTATAAAACGTGATGCAAGTTCTGAGAAACATTAGCACATGACACTGAACGTATTTCAGATAGAGTTGTATGAAAATATATAAACTTTTTAGAGGGCCTCATCACCATTTTCAGCGGGAAAAAATTTATGGCATGCTTCAAGCAAGCCTGAACCCAAAATTTGTAAAATACAAATGGGAAGGATTGGAGGAAGTTGGAAAGAATATTGGTGGAGTATTATAGAAATTAAGGATGAAGAGAAACAGCCATAGACAGGAAGCAATGTGAGGAAAGAAAATGAAGGGTGAGGTAAAAAAGACACGAAGAAATGGCTATTATATATTAACCCGCATTTTCGCTAAAATCTTGCATATATCCACGAAATATATTAAAGTTACATATGAAAGTATGTTATTAAAGTGACTGAAATATCCCAGATAGCGTTTAATTTCACTCATCGTGATTAAGCTTGAAACATGTAAACATCTCACGAGAAAAAAAAATATATGATATTCAGTAGTGTCATCGATTAAATTAATTATATAACTATTTTACATAAATTAGCGTGACTCCTACTTACGTATCACTTAAAATTAAATCGCAGAATACTTGAAGATAGCGTGATTTGAAATACTTGAAACTAAGATCCAAGTAAGAAACATGATTGCAATATCTAAAGGAATAAATAGTAATGGCATTAAAATATTTTGTTTTTGTAATGTAAAATGTCAAAATGAAAACAAGAGAGGAGAGATAGATTGCCAAATAGATATATAGATAAATAGGTAGATAGATAGATAGATAGATAGATAGATAGATAGATAGATAGATAGATAGATAGAGACGGAGAGAGAGAGAGAGAGAGAGAGAGAGAGAGAGAGAGAGAGAGAGAGAGAGGAGAGGAGAGGGAGCACCTCCCCGGTGTTGTGCTTAGCATACTAACCCGAAAAAGTATTTTGTGTTACCTTTGATGTTTCGGAAAATACAGTGATTAAAACCTTTATGTAATTATTTTAAGTTTTAAATAGAAAAGAAAGAAATAAACGTTAGCCGAATTTTAGGCAAGTTACCGTATAATCACGGTTTTATTATCGACTATAAAGAGCAAAACTTTTTCAATTTCTTGCAACAATAAAGCCGAAACTTTGAGCCACAACGATTATGACTGCCAGCATTATTTCTTCTTTATTCACATTGTTACTGATGAGCTACATGCAAAAAATAAAATTTAATTAAATCCTGACATATATTTTAAAGTAATTTGAAAGTTAGATTAATGAATTTTGTAGAAACAAAATTAGAATTTCCTTCAAATTATAAAGATCGAAATACACTAGTTAATGAAAACTATTCTACATCAATTCCATGAATTTTGAAATAAGGAAAAATAGAAACCTCTACATTAAGTGCAAAGAAAATAACGCCTAATTACCTATTTTGAGTATATAATATTTGATACGTATTCTTGAATTATGTCATTTGTAATAGAATATCGCTCAAAATATTTTACATTTGACTAAAACAAACGCTACCTTTAATTGAAGCTTATATAATTGAATCAGAAAAAAAGAATATTTGGTGACTTAGCAAAGAGGGACATAATTCTCTTGACACACAAGCGAGGTACATGTATGCACACACACGCACAACTAAGCCTACGCTTACCAACCAAGTGGTGTAGGGCACCTCGGGCAAGTGTTTTCTATTATATGTCCGTGTAGTTTTGGTGGATAGAAACTGAAAGCAGCTCCTCGTGTATATATGTTAATCTCCCATTACCAATCTTACGGAGGTCTTATGATCACTTTGTAGAAGTACTCTGATGTTGCTTGTAAGATGAAGTTTCTTTACACACACACACACACACACACACACACATACACACACACACACAAACAAACACACACACACACACACACACACACACAGACACACACACACACACACACACACACACACATATATATATATATATATATATATATATATATATATATATATATATATACTAGTTGAATGACTCGCCGTTGCTCGTGTTACTGCTGTTCTTATTCAGAATTCAGATTAGTAAACAATAAATATAAAGATATATTCTCATAAATATTTCAAAATATTGAGATTTCATTAAAAATTATCCAAATTGTAACGATAATTGACTTTCGAACTGAAAATCTGTCAATGTTGAAGTACCTCACAGTAAACAATATTCATTGTGTAATTTTCTGTTGGTGTCAAAATGAACAAATTGTTGCTGCTTCCAACTCGCATGCAAGCAAGATAGTGGTGGCCGTTTGAGAAGCATATAGTAGAAAGATAAAATGCAACTAACTAGAGGGATTGACCCTGAGATTTGTTAAGTGGAAAACCAAAGCTTAGTTTGACTGGAAACTGAAGCGTCTTAAATTCAAATGTAACATCAGAAGATATGAGAGGAAATTTTGGAATAAAGACATTTTCTTCTTTGCGACTACTTGCTATGATTGTTGCCTGTAGGACATGGGGCTTCATAGAAGTAACAATTAAGGGAGTTCCATTACACAGGTGAGATGGGTCAAAATTCCTAAGCAGCATAATGGGAGCACCCAGTTTTAGTGTAAAGTTATGCGGTGGCATCCCAGTGGGTTTAAGCGTGTTCAGAAATTCAACAGGGTATTGAACAAACTAATATTGATCGACTGTTGTCGTTTCTGATGTATCTGTTAACTTTTGACGGAGTTCATGATTGAGTTTATCAACCATTCCATTAGTTGCAGCTAGTATTGCTGTTTCACATTGCTAGCTTACATCAGTGTAGTTGACAGATAGATTAGGAAATTCTTTATCGATAAGATTCCCAAGAGAAAGTATCATTTGACTGCATGTAATTTCATGTAGCTGAAGTCTTGAATTTAATGTTAATATCCCATTACCAATCTTAAGGAACTCGTATGATCACTTTGTAGAAATACTCTGATGTTGCTTGTAAGATGAAGTTTCTTTACATGTCTCCAGAGGTACGATTTTTTGAAGCATGTAGTGACTCCATCAGCTTTTGATCCTTTGGGAATAACCGACAACGTTTGACGAAAATCTGTGGAAGAAGAACTGTTACTCCTCCCACAAGAGTGCAATTGTTTTTTTATGACTTGGAGGATAGGTCTTGGAGAGTTTTTGTCTTCGAGATCCACGCTGTGACATTGCACTCACCCCAAACAATGAAGCAAGTTTTGTGATCTATTTCCTCAATACCTGGTTGATATGCATTCTAATGTTAAGAGTCAGCGTCTCCTGTACATTTGTAGCTGTCACAAACAGTTAAGGGCTAAAAATTATGTTCATCTCCATGATGCTCTGAAGAAAGATGGTGATATGAAAAACATTGGTGAAATTATAATACTCCCAAATGTTTCACATTTGAGATTCTTTCATTGCTATGTTTAGCGGGAGCTTGAACATAGAATAAGCAGTTTCACCCCCATTGAGGAGGGTAGCTGCAATACAGAAGATGCAACACTGGAGGAAGGTTCGATTTTATTTCCTCCCATGTAGGATTGCAGGTAAAAGTGAGAAAAAGATGTGGCTTTCCATATGTCCTCACAGATGTCATAGCATCTAGTGTTCGTTCGTGCATATATCGAGGATCACCTGTGAATGGTGATGGGAGTACTATAAGTTGCCCCAGTTCGGAATGTCACCATCTGTCTTCAGAGCATCTTGGAGATGAACATAATTTTTAGACCTTAGCGTTTTTTAATTATTTTTTTTATTTCTACGAAAATAAAAGGGGCGCTGACTCTCAACTTTAGCATACGTAGCAACCAGGTATTGCTGAAATATATCACGATATATGTGTAATTGATTTGATTGTTCTTGTCTTAACATCAGATGGCAATAATAGAAGTCATTTGATGACACTTTTTTTTATTTATAATTGGCTCTCCTGATGCAGGTTCAATCTGTGGAATATTGAAATGATACCCATCTTGTCTATTCCACAAAAAGAGAGGATACTGGAGAGCATCATAAGACGGATGAGTCTCTGAAACACGTTTAAGAGTATTACCTCGAACAGCAATGAGAATATCACGATTCGTATGGTGATCACCTACCATAAGGCTGGCTACTTCATTAGATGCGGGCTCATAAAAACGGCGTAAACTGTCCTTTACTATAGTTTACAATAGACGTACCGAACGCGGAAATACACACTCACAAACACATAGGCACTCATAGAATTGACAATATTGAAAACAGCAAAACATACACACTCGAAGTTCCGCAATCTGACACGCAACCTGACACATATTGCTCGTGGCCTAAGAATATAGCAGCAACAGATATCTGACGTAGAACGATCAGAATTTAAATATTGAATCATTTGAATGAGCTAGCCCTGGAGTAATGAGTAAATGACTGAGCATTCGACGGGCATTGTTACCCTTAACATAATTTTGAAGCAGAATCAGTGTAATACAGAAACACAATGTGCAATAATGTTGTACCCTTTGAATTAGAAATACAAACAACTGGACAATTTTGTGTACAGTTTCGGTTGATCAAATTTCACTGAATATGTATGGGTGAACTGAGGTCAATGTAAATGAAATTTGCTTAAGATGTCACGCTTTCGGATCGAACTCATCATTGTAAAGCGAACTTCATAACCGTTCGACCGCACATCTCCCTCTTTCTTTCGTTCTTTCTTTCTTTCTTTCAAATATGTAGATGTATGCTCGTGTGTGTGCGTATATATATATATATATATATATATATATATATACATATAGATAAAGATATATATGAATGTGTGCGTTTGTAAGCGTGTGCGTGCGTGTGTGTGTGCATGTGTGCTTGTGCGTGTGTGTGTTTGTGTGCGGGTGTGTGTGTGTTGTTTGTGTGTGTGTGCATGAGTATGTGTAACAAGACATTCCGAGATAGCGATTAGAAGCTGTAGATTGAACATACAAATGTGTTCATGTACACCTTTGCTAAGTAGATAAATAGAACATAATATGACATAAATTCTTTTAGTAGTAATCCACCTCCATCTCTTACTTTTGTATTAAACTGCCTTAGCTACACGCTATATTCAGTTGGACAATGAACCAAAGACTATTTTCTTTTATATTTCAGTCTCACTTCAATCTCAAATTGTACCCTTGCGTAGGTTTAATAGTATAAAATACAAATAATAAGGCCTTTGTATTCTTCTATCTCCGTTTCTTTATTTCTTCAACAGAGAAATTTTAGCCATTTTCTTATCGCCCATCCAGAAAATTGAATAAAGCGAAATTATGTGCTTATATATATATTAGATTTGTGTATGCAGGTCTGAAAGAAAAGATAACGTCAGATTTTATGTAAGTTAACAATAGAATATTTGATTATTTAACTTACCTAAGAATGGTTTCAATTCAAAATGATGAACTTGAGAAAAACCTTGATTGTAAAGTCCTCCAACATCACTCCCCGTTTTTGAACTCAACATGCATGTTCCTTCACGGATCTGTAAATAGGAAGAAAGGTATAAGTTAAATGTAGTAAAGTAACAACATTCAGTGAAATAAAGAATAAGGCATCCAGATATAGTATGTATCGAAACACGTTGATACCTCATAGTTAATATCATCATAACAAATAAGGATTGAGTAAACTTATACGTAACACTAATGTAGCATTCTATTATAACTTTACAATTGCCTGCGTAGAGATAGCG
>NC_142928.1:76920684-76925684 GCF_046866305.1 Octopus bimaculoides | reverse complement strand
AAAAAAATACAACAAAAACTACAAAATTAACAAACAAAGAAGACGAAAAAAGAAAAGACAATACAAAAACTGATACCCCTTCCCCCACATCACTTACACCACAACCAAAAATTCAACAACCAACAACAAAAACAACAATACAACCACTTACACAAGCAAACACAGAAGCATACAACATGCCTCTACCTCCTTCCGATTCCTCAGAGTGTTCATCTGAAGACGAGTCAAGTACTGAGGAATGGAAAATTGCCCAAAAAGGAAGGAGGAAGAGGAGCAAAAAAAGAAAAACGAACAACAACAAAGCAGGGAGATTCACATCTCCCGAAAACACTCCCAACGCCTACACGATAAACACCAATGCTAACACACCAAAAACAATGCTAACAGCAATAGACACTACAAACACAGAGTTGATGAATTACATCAACTCTAAAACAAACATCACAAATAACGACATCAAAACAAACAACCACCCACGCACAACACCGCCAAAACATATTAAAATTTATCATGTAACACCAGCATTCCACAACACGATAAAATCCCTCTACCCCAACTCGGTAGGGGGATTCCAGAAATATTTGTGCAAGAAATTGTACAATAGCCTCCTTGGTGAAAAATCCAAGGAGGAAACAAAACTTTCGAACGGTAAGTAACTTTTTGTTCTTTTGTTTTGTGCTTTAAAGCACACGTATAAATAGAATCATGGTGAAGATTGGTTGTGTGAATGTGCGTGGCTTAGGGTCCCCTTGGAAACAAGGGTACCTCTTAAATGACATCAAGTCACACAATTTGGATATCATAGCCATTAGTGAGACCAGACTCCATGAACCGCGGGCCCTAAAGTCCATGTTTGGCGGACAGTTTAACATTTATTTTTCTCCCTGTCTGCCGAGGATGGGCGGTAGTGGCACGGCGGTTCTTTTTCGCAAGAGTCTGGATCTCCAAGTAAAGACGATATTTACGGACCCGGAGGGTAGACTGGTTGTCCTAGATGTGGACGGCAGCGATGGAGGCGCTTTTCGGTTGCTGGCAGTTTATGTGCCTCCTTTAACAGGTCGGTCAGACTTCTTTCGACGTCTAGAAGTATTCCTGGGAACGTCTTGTCCCTTACTTTTAGTGGGGGATTGGAATGCTACCTTGGACACGCATCTAGACTACGTGGGGAGTGACAAAACTAGAAGAGGATGCAAAGGCCTCATAGACCTGCTCAGACGCTTCCAGTTGTCTGACAGGTGCCGACTCGACCACCCAAATGTGCCAACGTGGACTTGGAGCAACCGCATTGGGTCGTCGAGATCGTATCTAGATAGGATAGTGTGTAGGACAAGAGATAGAGATAGTTTAGGATGTCCACAGTTCCACATAGTCAGCTACACGGATCACAAACTTGTGACGTGTACGCTAGACTTAGATAAGGCACATAGGCAGGGTCCCGGTTACTGGAAACTAAACGCGTCTTTCCCGTCGAGACAGGTTTTCAGAGACCGGATTAGCACGTTAGTAAAGAGGGCTTTGACGGGAGCCATCGTCAACAACAAATGGTGGTTTGCCCTCAAGAGAGCAGTAAGGGCGGAAGCAATAAGGTATAGCAGGGCACTAGCTGTAGAGAGGAACAGAGTAGAGGGGGAGCTAGTGATAAAGTTAGAAGAGGCATTGCGAAGTGGCATCGCAACCGACGTTTTAGCGGCGAGGTTAGCCCTCGACCAACACTTCAATGCTAAACACGAAGGGTGTGCTGTCAGGGCAAGGATGCGTGCTATGAGGAATGAAGGTGTTGGAGCCGCACGAGAGGCCCGGGTGGCGGAGGCGAAGCGGGGTAACAGAGCCACCATCCGGTCTCTGGTAGACGAATAGGGGCGCGAATTGCTCGAGCCGAGCAAGATGTGCGAGGCGTTTCAGCGGCATTTTTCCCGACTGTTCGGGAGGAGTGGCGAGCGAGAAGGTAGGGTGGACTTTAGTGCCTACCTGCACAGCTTGCCACGACTCTCGGCAAGAGAGGCGGAGTGCTGCGAAGGGGTCATCACGGCGGAGGAGGTGAGGGACGCGATGGCGGGTTGCTCGACGGACAAATCTCCGGGTTTGGATGGTCTGCCCTACGAGCTTTACAACTGTATGCCAGACTTGTTTGGAGAAGTTTTGGCGGCCGTGTACTGCAACTGGCAGCAGAACGGGAGCATTCCCGGTTTTGTGAGCCGAGGAGCGGTAACGCTGCTGAAGAAAGATCCAAACAAGGGGGACGCCATAGATAACTTTAGGCCCATCACTCTGCTCAATGCAGACATGAAAATTTTGGCCAAGGTGTTAGCCAAGCGGTTGGCGCTTGTCATCGAGAAACTGGTCGGCACGGAGCAGACGTGCGCCGTGCCGGGTCGGAGCATCCATGACAACCTCCATCTGATGCGCTACATCATAGAGAGGGTAGTTAAGGAACCTGGCATGGGTGGGGCCCTGATCAATTTGGATCAATCCAAAGCTTTCGATAGGGTAGACCATCGATACTTGGAGGCCGTCCTCGAAGCGGCCGGCTTCGGTCCCGTTTTCCGCGGCTGGATGGCTGCCTTGTACACAGGCATCCGTTCGGTTGTTCGCGTCAATGGACGTCTATCGGGACCCTTCGACATTGCACGTTCGGTTCGTCAGGGATGCTCCCTGTCGCCGCTCCTGTACGTATTGACTCTCGAGCCACTACTGCGGAAGCTGGCGACGCTGAGGGGCATCCCGCGAGAACTGGGGTGCGGGACGAGCGTGTCGGCATACGCGGACGACGTCACCGTCATAGCGTCTAGCCACGAGCACATCGAGCTTGTCGGCGAGACGCTGAAAGACTACGAAGCGGTGACGGGAGCGAAAATCAACCGGGATAAGTCGGTGGGTTTGCTGCTCGGCACCTGGAGAAGCAAGCCCATACCGTCCGGCAGCGCCTCAGTAGTGGGACGCTGGACGGACGGTCCGGTCAAGTTGCTCGGAGTCTGGTTCGGTCCGGACCTGCAAACGGAGAAGAACTGGGACGAGATAACGAGTAGGGTGGCCACTCTCTGCCGGCAATGGTCCGAGAGGAAGCTGTCCCTAAAAGGTCGGGCGGAGGTGGCGAACGCGTACATCGCGTCCGTCATCGAATACCGCCTGACCGTCGTGCCTTGTCCCGATCGCGCCATCACCGAAATGGAGCGCATCCTCTTCCGCTTTTTGTGGAAAGGAAGCGTTCCGATGGTGAGGCGATCCGTTTGTTGCCAACACCCGCTGAAAGGAGGGCTGGGCATGCCGTGGTTGATGATGCGCAGACATGCGCTGAGACTGCGACATCTCCGGCTCTACGTAGACGACGGTGAGCAGGTGTGGTCGCCGTTTGTGCGACGCGCTTTCCCGCAGCTCGTCTCCATGACCGAGCTGCAGTCGTGGATCAAAAAGAGGCCGAGGAATGGCGAATGGCACCGTGAGTGTCGCGTTGCTCTGCAACAACTTTGCCGTCCCGGGTCGACCTTGAGCGGCTGCATCACAACGAAGTCATTCTATAGGGTATTAGTGGAGGGCAGGTACGACGACGATCTCGGGGCGAACCTGGGCGTCGACGAGGAATACCTGACCCGCCTGTTCGGGACGACTTTCGGGCCGGGACCTATGGACAACTTCCAGAGATCCCAGGCCTGGCAGTGTTACCGAGAGGCGCTACCCGTTCGGGATAAGCTCTATAGACACGGCTCGCGAAATGCGGGGCCGACCTGCCCGAGATGCGGTCAGAGCGATGAAACCGTTCTGCACGCACTCGTGCAGTGTCCAACCATTTCGGAGCTGTGGGCTTATGTCGAACGACTGCTGTTGCGTGTGGGACGAGTCGGTTTATCAACCGAGTCTATCGTCAATATCGTCACGCCTCCTTCCTTTAAACGGGAAGGAAGAGCTGTATTTATCGTACTTGTGGCTATGGCCAAAGAATGCATCTGGTGGACGCGTCTGAAAGGATTAGAGACAAATACTTTCCTCTCTGGTCAATCTCTCATCAACTTTTTCAAGTATCACTTGAAAAGGAAGGTGAGAGTAGAGAGGCAAGTGTTGTCTAGCAAATGTTTCGAAAAAAGATGGATACATGTAGCAAGAATGGCACGTATAAATGACGAAGCCACCTTGACTATGATTCTATAAAACGTTTTAAAATTTTGTAAACAGAGAGTTACTCACGTTTCTTGCTTAAGTAAAAGAAATTTTATTTAACAAACTGTGACGCTAAAGACCGAGGTTACCGTGGTCTTTTCGTAGGTTTTTCTTTCCACGGATAACCTCCCCATTTATTGGGAATGTTTTGTATTATTTCGTATTTTTTGTAAATACCCCAAACGTTTTGCGATGTATTTTTTCATCGTTGTCCCCACTTTTGTTTTTTTTTCTGCTTTGTTTTCGACCCCCTCGAAAAGAAAAACTCTACATTTGTATTTTGTCCCCTCTGTGTTGAGCCCTGTGTGGCTAATAAAGAAACCTATCTATCTATCTATCTATCCATCTATCTATCTATCAATGTTTCTCTCTCAGTCTCTCTGTCTCTGACTGTCTCTCTCTCTCTCTCTCTCCCACTTTCTCTCCCACTCTCTATTCATATATATATATATATATATATATATATATATATATATATATATATATATATATATATATATATATATATATATATATATATATATATATATATATATATGTATATATATATGTTTATATACATGTATGTATACATGTATATACGCGCGCGTGTGTGTGTGTGTATGTATGTTTGTATGCATGAGAAATTCGCCAAAATTCTCTCACTAACGATTTACTAAAATCTATAAGTCTTAATCAAAAATACTTCCCTTGAGCTAGTATAATAAATAACGGAAGAATATATCAACAATAATCTTTATATTTATTTTTATTCAGTAGTTTTCCTCTTCAGTATTGGTGCACGTTAATGCCAGCTGCTTTGTAAATTAAATCGATGCTAGAAAATCATAAATTTTATTCTCTGAATA
>NC_142928.1:76908184-76913184 GCF_046866305.1 Octopus bimaculoides | reverse complement strand
CAAGTGCGGATATTTTAAAGTATGATATCTTGGAACATATTCAGAATATTGTTATTGCCAAAAATAGTTATAATCTATTAACTAGGAATCTTTAATAAGATTTTGATTTGAAAGAATTTACTACAAAACTTATGCAAAATACTATCGTTTGTAGGATGGCTTCAAGGGAATAACGTGAAAATGTGTTTAATACATTTTGCTACAAAGAGCGGAATGATGCATGAGGGAAGTAAGGAATTATTTAATCAAATATAACATACAGGAGTTCTCATAGGAAATAATAAGAAAATGTGTGAAAATGAATGCATCGGAATATATGCTGAATGTAAATAATCGAGTAATATTAATGTAGATTAAAGTAACACATAGAAGTGATATAAAAACAGTGCAAGTTTGAATTAGATATAAAAATAGTTTTTCTTTGTTATTGTTTTGTATCGTTAATATTTATTCGTGTAAACTTCATCATGTTATCTACTGCATTTTGCTATCTGTTGAAACAGTGACATAATGTAAAAATATATATATATATATATATAGACTTTCATAACTTAAACTCTTTCGTGTCATATCAATCAATAAGATATATTTTCTTAAACTGTGTTACTACATAGGGTAATTTGGTCAAAATAGTACAAAGAAGCATATGGTGTCAAATTAGACGAATGTGTGTAAAAGACAATGTATTGTAATATAAAGTGGAATATAAATGATTATAAGATAACGCTAAAATTGGCAAAAATATAGCTGATATAAACGGAGGAAATAATATATAAAGGATTGTAAAATGTTTCAATAAATACATGTAAAATTTGTATAGTCTAGAATTATTATTGTGCATGAGAAACATGAAATCAATTGCATTAGAAGTGATGAAAAATAACAATTTGTAATTAAATTTACTCTAGTAATCCGAATTTAATGAACTTAAATAAATTAATGCCTTAATAGAAATTTGTTGACTGTAAATTCAATATCAAAATAAACAAATAATAAATCGGGGCAATAATTAAATTTTATCCAATCCCCTAGAAAGATAACGTCATTATTTTTAATTATCTATTTATAGTCCAACATATTTTTCAACCTGAAATTCTACACGGGTTTATGATTGAAATGATCTTTATCATAATAATATTTAGAGTAATGTTAAGCACGCTCATCTTGGTAAAGACAAATATCTGGCTCGATACTCTTCTGAGATTCTGTGTTCATATTTCTATGCTGGGTCTAACAAAATTATTTTAAGTTCACTTGTGGTTTTATGGGGAAAGTAGAATTATAACTAGATCGCTACAAACAAGTTTATAAAATCTGGGGAAAATATTCAAAATGAATGTATTGCAAAAACTTGACTAGGTGCAATTAGAGTGAAAAGTGTTAGCCAAAAATTTTGTTTAGTGAACAACCATATAATTGGTTGAAAACACAATGAAAATACACATCGAGTTGACTCAATGAAATAAAATGACGAAATTTGTAACGATTTTAAACCGGAATGAGAAACAACACATGATAAAATTGATTGTAAGGCAACTACGATAAAGGCTTTGAACCACAATATTAGACATAGGTATCTATGAATGACCAAAAAGCCCAAGTTGTTGTTTCTACATGGCCGACTCTTGACGATATAAGGTGGACGATTTGCAGTTTCTTATACATCAGACGTAGACGAGATGAAGACACCTCGTTTACGCCTTGTGTATAAAAAACTGCAAATCGTGCACCTTATACATACTACAAAAGACAATGGACTGCGGACTTATTGAAGCTCACAGCTGATTTACTGAATAATATACACGACACATAAAAACCAGTGAAAATATCACACATTAACATTAACTGTGCCGTTTTATTTTTTTTGAGATGGGGGAATAACCTAGCATAAGCGGAGCCAAGGTATTTATTTCAACCTCTTATCATGAAAAGAAGTAAATGTTATTTCCGAAAATTAATTTTCGTAATCAGTATTTCGTGCAAACTTTGGCTATTTTTCAGAGTTTAATTCAACAAGTATTGTGAGATCAATTCGAAGAAATTTCCCACGTGAAAAAGTGTTCGTTTTCCTTTGAGAGTTACCATTAATTAAATGCGACTCATGTGTTTTGTTTTGCCTTCGTGAATAAAATACTGAAGGGATTAGAACACTTTCTATAACAGATTATTTCATTATATTTCCTTTTTGATTGATCGAATAAATGTATAAATTATGTAACAAAATACCACCTCTACCGAATTTTTATTTGTCTGTCACCCTATCTCTCTCTCTCTCTCTCTCTCTCTCTCTCTCTCTATCTATCTATCTCTCTCTCGTTCTCTCTCTCTCTCTCTCTCTCTCTCTATCTATCTATCTATATATCTATCTATATATATATCTATCAATCTATTTGTCTGACTGTCTGTCTCTGTTTTACTCTTTCTCTTCCTGTCGCGTTCTGTGGGCGTATATATATGTGTGTGTATGTTTATATTTATAAGTATATATATATATATGCATATATGTTTCTGAGTGTGTGTGTTTGTATGTATTTGTGTATGCATGTGTATGCATATATATATATATATATATATATATATATATATATATATATATATATATATATATATATATATATATATACATACATATATTTGTGTGTATGTATGTACATACACATATGCTCACACATACACATATAAATATATGCGTTCGAGAAAATGTAATGAACACATATCTTTTAGCCGTTTTTAAAAAGCACATTCATACATGCATACATAAAGACAGGCGCATAGATGTATATGTATGCGTGTACGCTTGTGTGTGAGTGTAATACATCTTTATAGTAGAGCATGTGTGATGGTGTTTCTCTCTCTCTCTCTCTCTCTCTCTCTCTCTCTCTCATCCTATATGTGTGATTGTGTGGATGGGCTGGCCATAAGTAATATAACCTCTCTTACTGGCTCACCTTATTAGAGACTAATCGCTATGGTTATCCATCTCATACTTACTTACCTCTTCTTCCTCACCAATTCATCATGCCTTAGAACTATTGACCTAATTTGTCATTCTCCATAAAATCCATCAAGAATTAAAGAATCTTGTAGACGTATATGAAATTGACGGAATTAGGCTTTGTGTGTTGCTGTTGTTTAACATTTTTTGCTTTCGTGTTGCCTCCATTTCTATTGACTGTCTTAACGTCCAATTCGTGTACGAGTTCTGACAGATTTTATATACCAGTTTTCTGTGTACACACACATATATGTGTTTGTGTGTGTGTCTACGTATAAATATGTATGTGTGCGCTAGCGTGTGTGTCTGTGTAAAAAAATATATATATGTGTGTGTATTTGTAAGTGTGTGTGCGTATTTGAGCCTGACTGTGTAGGTATACTTTCAAAAAACATGCTAAATACGCACACACACACACACACACACACACACATACTCAGATGCACACATATAAAGTGTTCATGAGTGCTGAAATGAACATACAGACTATTTCAATGCAGGCAGTATTGTTATGTATTATGCACCATAAGGCTATGTGCATGTGTATGCGTATGTGAATCTTTAGAGAATACACGCATACACCTTGATGTCTACAGTTTTTACTACAAAACCATTAAATGTGACATTACTAAAACGCTTTGATACACTCTGTAAAAGCTAAATTATATCGGGATAGAAAGAAAGCTACATTAAATGTTACCCTTGCATTACGGTTTAAGTGAGTATGCTCACACACATACTCACACATTCACTCGCATATATTTGTTTGTTTGTTGGTTTGTTTGTTTGTGTTTGCCTGTGTGCCTGTGCGTGTGTACGTATGTTTGTGGAGGCATATATATGCACACATGCATGTGTTATTTTTTTGTATGCGTGCGGAGATAACAGACGCACACAGAATTCTCGAACAGTCAGAAAAAGCGCTTACGCACATTATCTTTCACACATACATTCGCTATGACGCAGGCATGTAACTTTTTCCATAAAGTATAATAATGATGATGAGGAAGAGGAGGGAGGATGAGGAGGGGAACAGGAACAGGAGGAGGAAGGAGAAGACAAGCAGGAGGACTATCAGGGAGAGGAGCAGCAGCAGTGGGAGTAAGAAGATGACCAGGAGGACGAAGTCGATGAAGATATTGCAGAGGACATCACTGACGGTAGCAATGGAGGCAATAATGGTTTTGTATTGTTTTCTGGTGGTATAATTTTTATGTTCTCTCTGAATACAACTAGCAATTGAATATGTTTTATTTATATCCCCTTGCAAAATAGTTTCGCAACCTGATGGCAGAATCGGGATAAGGGGCATATAAGATACGAACAATAAATCAGTAAAGTCCGAATTCTGTGAAGACAAGTTGAAAACAAAACGGCTTCGATAAAGTTTATTTGACTAAATAAGGATAATTTATAGGGAAAATTAAATCAATTAGTTCTAATTTCCTTCTCAATTGTTTTTAGTACATACACACATATATACATACACACATATACACATACACACATATACACATACACACATATACACATACACACATATATACATACACACATATATACGTATGTGTGCGTGTGTGTGCGTGTGTGTGTGCATGTGTGCATAATCTTATATATGATCGCTAGCCTGCGCGAAATAAGAAGCGTACTCCTATAAAATATCTCACAAACGTAGCAGACAAACCTAACTAAATTACACTCTCGTAATATTCTCATCGTAGCTTTTTACGATGTGATATATTTTTATTAAATCTCTGACACTTTATCATCTGCTTCTTTTTGAATTTCGTTGATAAACACGGTGTTTTCTTCATATGACGTTTCTTCATACACATCGCGCGTCGCACACATACACACGCAGGCGTGCTAGAGTAAAGATTCTATACCACAATCCTAAAGAAGCCACCTTTCAGATCTGCCTTAATTCGTTAAGAAAGCAATTTCAGTTTCGAACAGATAGATGCACTGTTTACATCCTTTCAGTCTTATTGTCTGATACATCAAG
>NC_142928.1:76898184-76900684 GCF_046866305.1 Octopus bimaculoides | reverse complement strand
TTGACATTGTTTGAATATATCGATAGATAACTTATATATTTTTGTATCAAGAGGACCATTAAAATTACTACCAAGAGTACATTACTACTACTACTACTACTACTACTACTACTACTACTACTACTACTACTACTACTACTACCACTGCTGCTGCTGCTGCTGCTGCTACTGCTGCTGCTGCTGCTATATGAAGCGTTCTTCTAAGAATAATGCTGCATCTAAATCTATGGTCCACCCTAAATATTTCAACTGACTACGTGTGTTATGACTGTTCCTTCCGGGAAGTATGTGGATTAAACAACAATAAAGCAATTACAACTACATCATGTCCAACCAAATTTTTCACAAACGACTTTTCAGCTTTTATAACCAACTCTTAACAAGCCTCCACTTTAAAAAAAAAATGTTAAACGTAGAAGCACACAGACAGACACATCAGTGGCAGACACAAACGTATTAACTAGACAGCATTCAGTCTTGAATATTTTGTTCTTTTTGTCTGTCAACGTAGGAAATAATTCATGCAATAGTATAGAATCGTGAATCGGTGTCAGAAGAAGAATATATGACGCACCATTAACCACTTGAATTTATTCTATTCAGAAATATTTTTCTTTATTTGCCATAATTGTTTCCAGCTAACTTTTTAATGCATTAAATATGTTAATACTAACTTAACAATTGTCATTTATGTAACGTCTTTGAGGCAAATGTTCACTAAACAATTTCTACGCCAATGTAGAAGTTTTAGTTAATACTTTGGTGAGTGTACCGAAGTTTTTCAATAAATATAAAACCATTTCAGGTGCTCTCTACCTTACTGGTAGATACTAATTTAAAATTGACCGTATCTGTATTATAATTGCTCTTATTATCAAAATAAAAGAAATAATCATTGAATGCTGACTGTTGCACACTGGTGAATAAATAGGTTCCCAAATGCGTTTGATTGTTCGAGGTGAACTCCGGAATTGTTTCATACAATACTTTTGCCCCATATAGGGATATGAAACAATCTGTTTGTCCAACGTAGCACTTCACAATTCTCAACCATTGTTAAAACCTGAGATTGTTAAACTGCCCCAACTCGGTCTCATAATCAAGCAGAGCTAAGTTCAAATGAGTTACATCTGTGTTAACCCCTTCTTCTTAAAATAGTCCACAAAATCTGTTTGTTTTCAATTTAAGACTGCAAAGTTCCATCGGTTATTAGACTAAGAAATCCTATGTTGCCTCAAAGGCTGAGTTGATTTTTGATCGGCAAGAGAAGGCCTACCATTTTGCGTGCAATAACTGCTAAAATACATAAGTGTATTCATTAATAAATTTTATTGGAGCTTTTCAAACCTAGTAAAATTTTTCCTTTATCGTATATTTATTTATTGTGTATTTACTTTACCACACACAACCTTTATATCTATGAATTACAGAAGTGGTTGTGTTTCACATCTGCTTAAAACGATTACGAAGCAACTCCTTATTTGGCAGAAGTTGTTCAAAGACAAATTTTAACATCTTCCTTCTCGATATTAACTTAACGCTTTTGATTGAATATGGACAGAAGAGTCTATAAGCTACGAGCGGTTTCGATCAATTAATTTGCGATTCACGATGTGATGAGCATCTTCATAAAGTCGACAGAGAGAGTTTATCAAAGGAAATTTGGCAGAAATATTGAGCAGGTTGAGTAACTACATAGCACATAGATGATTAAACTCCCTATCACTGGCATTTTTATTGTTGGTGATAGTATGATGGTGGTGTGGTGTGATGGCATTAATGGGTTCTGACGGTGATGAGCAATGGTAGTGCCGATGCGTTTGGTGATGGTAGTATGGTTGCTGCTGGTAGGTTTTATTATTATAATTAGTGACAGAGAAGATAAGTTTGGTAAGATATACCATTATTGAATATCAGTAGTTGTATGGTTTTCTATTTTTAATTGCATTCTAAACCTTAACAGAAAATTGTATTGTAGGAAAAGAAGCTTGCTTTTAGACGACATGGTTCTGGCTTTAGTCCCTAAGCATGGCATCTTAGGTAAGTGTCTTCTAGTATAGCATCGGACCGACCAAAACCTTGTGAATGGATTTGGTAGATGGCGACTGAAAGAAGCCCGTCGTGTATGTATACACACGCGCGCGCGCGCACAGACACATATATATATATTTATGTGTGTGTCTTTGTGTTTGTACTCCCTACCATCACTTGACAACCGACGTTGGTATGTCTGTGTCCCTGTAACGTAGCGGCTCGGCAAATGTTACGATACAATCAGTACAGTACGCGCGCGCGTATAATTGTATTCGGTATTATAACCACGAGCGAAATCAAAAGCGTGAACTCGGAGCAACTGTTTTCGCATGTGTCGTTCACAAAATGTTTTTAAACAAAAGAACAAAAGAGTAAGCGTTTCCTTCAAACTTTCATTTGGTATCTCAAAAGATTTTCAGACATTGTGTATTGAAAAGAAAATCAGGTTCGGTTTATGAGCTGATGA
>NC_142928.1:76888184-76893184 GCF_046866305.1 Octopus bimaculoides | reverse complement strand
AAAAGATGTTTACTATGCATCATTGTTGTCACTTTAAGGTTCCTTTAATTTAACTCCTCATTTTGGGAATGATTCAATGTTTTTAACAATTCTCCTCTTTCAACGATTCATTTTGTTTTGCCTTAACAGTTAATGCTTAGCCGCTTTTTATTACATTTAATGCAGTCGATATGCCATTTAGCTGTTTTCCCTCTAATAACGTTTCTTCTTAACCTTCACTCTCGATCCACTCCTAATTTCATAAATTTCATTATGCATCGTAGAATACAGAGAATTATTTACACACGTATCCAGTTGCATGTATTTACACACACACACACACACACGTGCGCTTATATATATATATATATATATATATATATATATATATATATATATATATATATATATATATATTAAGTGTATGCACTTAACAGCAAGCATGTGAACTAACGTGTCAAGAATATTATATTTCATACACATACACACATATCCTACTCAATATGCATGCGTGAGTGTTTTTTCTATGACTTCATGTATGCATATATATGTGTGTGTATATATATATATGTATATATATATATATATATATATATATATATATAATATATATATATATGTAAGTATGTACATATACGTATGTATATATGCATATATATATGAATGAATATATATATATATATATATATTATTATTATTATTATTATTATAACAATATATAATTGAACTCAACGCATCCCCTTCCGAGTAAACGTTATCTATCTATCTATCTATCTATCTATCTATCTATCTATCTATCTATCTATTTATCTATCTATTTATCGGTAGGTAGGTAGGTAGGTAGGTAGGTAGGTAGGTAGGTAGAGATAGTAAGAGTGACGTGTATGTATATATGTATGTATGAATGTATGCATGTACTATGTATGTATGTATGTGTGTGTGTATGTATGTATGCATGTATGTAAGTATGTATGTATTGGAGGTAATTGTGTTTGTGTATGAAAGTACGTGCGTGAACATGTGTTTAATCTCTCATATTACTGAAAACTTAAGGGAGAGATGTTAAGCTTATCACGTTCCAAATTTGGAAAGGGATTGTATTAACAAACGGTGTGTACATTGTCGTTTTCAAATACTCTTTTCTTTATATTTTCTTCTTCCAAGAACTTGTCCAAAATTACAGTAAATCTCCAAGAAGTGGACACATACACAGAACAATGTCAGTGACACTGTTTACTTTCATGCGCCATTCTTTCTGACAATACAGAGGCCGCTTCACATTTCTCTTGCTTCTTTATAGTCTGTTGACCCATTTCGATAGCTCGAGGACACTTCGCAATCAGATGCAATATAAACAAATGCGGAATAATAATAATCGTATTATTGGATATTCCTTTTATTTAATGATGCACAAGCAATAAAATTGAAGAAACGTTGAAGGATATTTTTTTTTTATTTTTATTGTTATATTTTGAAAGAAACCGATTATCTTTTCGCGCTGTGTATTTCTCTTACGAAACTTACTCCGGGGCAAGCGGTCACCAAGCGGTCAGAATGCAGCGTTTTGGTTAACGGCAATATTAAAGATCAATATATATTTGGGCATATGTGTGTGTATGCGAGCGAGTGTGTATCTGTGTCTGGGGTTGGGAGTATACTCGCTCGCATATTGTTTTAGTGGGTACACTTATTATAACGATGATAATAATGATGATAGTATTAATAATAATAATAATAATGATAATAATAATGATAATAATAATAATGATAATGATAATGATAATAATAATAATAATAATAATAATAATAATAATAATAATAATAATAATAATAATAATCCTAATAATAATAATGATAATAATAATAACAATAATAATGTAAATAGAAATAATAAGAGTAAAAATGGTAGTCGTAGCAGTAATAATAATAGCAATAATAATAATAATAATAATAATAATAATAATAATAATAATAATAATAATAATAATAATCATAATAATAATAATGATGTAAATAGAAAATAATAAGAGTAAAAATGGTAGTCGTAGCAGTGATAATAATAGCAATAATAATAATAATAATAATAATAATAATAATAATAATAATAATAATAATAATCATAATAATAATAATGATGTAAATAGAAAATAATAAGAGTAAAAATGGTAGTCGTAGCAGTGATAATAATAGCAATAATAATAATAATAATAATAATAATAATAATAATAATCATAATAATAATCATAATAATAATAATAATAATGATAATAATAATAATATGAAGATTATGCAGGTTATTATACGTCACATTAGTTTTATTATTAGATCAGATGTGGTAACTATTTTTATCTGTTTTACAGCTTCATACCAAAGATGAAGTTATTGTAAGTCACATGTGCGTATATTAACTAAAATTAGTAATTTCCATACACCCTAAGATAATTTTTTTAGAGGATGAAACAGGAAAAGAGTGCCATAGGCCTAATATAAACTTTAATATATATTTTAATATATATACATATATATGTGTATATTTTATACTATTGGGTTTTACCATTGAATGCCCTAATAATTTTCATATATATTTAGAGTGTTTATTCATTATACCTTTCAATTTATTTTCCCTTTCGTCTCTGTTACCTGAGTACTTCCATCTGTAGTCGTATTTATATTTTTCGTTTTAACGAAATTATAAAATTATCTTCATATATATATATATATATATATATATATATATATATATATATATATATATATATATATATATAACAATTAGAAAATGGAGGATAATATGCTGTACCCAACGACATGCAGACAGTGTATCCTGTTGAATTAATTATCTTAATATGTAACTAAAGTGACAAAAAACCACAAAGTACAAGTGTTTATGACAAACCATGTTATATTGACAACCGGGTTTACAAATAAAAGTACATTCCTTATGTACTTTTATTTGTAAACCCGGCTGTCAATATAACATGGTTTGTCATAAACACTTGTACTTTGTGGTTTTTTGTCACTTTAGTTACAATTTAAGTTAATAAATTCAACGGGATACACTATCTGCAAGTCGTTGGGTACAGCATATTGTCCTCTATTTTGTGATTGCTTTATAAATTTAGGGTAAAACAACTCCCCCTTTTACCCACACCCACTTATTACACTTGGTATAATACTAGTGTAACAATAATTGGGTACCCTCCCAGCAGTATATTGGATAGATACTATCCCTTAGTGGGTTGAATCCTCAACCCCTAACTCTCTTGCATTATATATATATATATATATATATAACTTTAATTATTATAGTAATATAGAGAGAGAGGTGCAGGTGTGGCTGTGTGGTAAAAAGCTTGCTTCCCAAGCAAACCACATGGTTTAGGGTTCAGTTTCACTGCGTGGCCTCTTGCGCTAGTGTCTTCTCCTACAGCCTCAGGCGGACCAAAGTGTTGTGAATAATTTTGGTAGACGGAAACTGAAAGAAGCACGTCGAAAATACATTTATATATGAATCTCTGTATCTCTAAATATGCGTTTGTTGCCCGCACCATCGCTCGACAACCGATGCTGATGCGTTTTTACCTCCAGCGTAGCGGTTCGAGAAAAGAGACGACTGAATTAGTACCAGGCTTACAATGAATAAGGCCTGGGGTCGATTTCTTTGACTAGAAGGCGGCGCTCCAGCATGATCGCAGTCAAATTACTGAAACAAGTAAAATAATAGTAACAATATAAGTATCTTGTGTCTCTTTGCGAACAGATATACACATATAAGATAAGGAAATAATTTTATTCTCAAATGCAGGATAATGCTCATAATACAGCATGAACAGTATAAACTATCCACATTTTGCATAAAAATCTGTCGGCCGCCAGCAATGAGACTCGAACTCACAGCATCAAATGCTTTACTATTAAGACAAACTGCCTGAACGACAAATCCTTCTGCAAATTTAGGATATATAAATCTAGCTTTATAAAACGCTATCGTATGTTAAATTCAACTTAGGTGAAAGTCAACAAAGTTTGTTTTAGAAACGTTGAGATCTATTGTAAGATACAGATAGAGAAATAATTTTATTCTCAAACGTAATCACAAGGATATGAGTTCGAGTCTCATGGTTGACCTCCGACAGATTTTTCTGCAAAATATGGATAGTTTATCCTGTTAATGCTATATTATTGGCATTATCCTGCATTTGAGAATAAAATTATTTCCTTATCTGTATGTAAGGCTTATAGCCGATCTCCTGTTATAAGTATGTGTATAATTATTATAATATTTGTAGAATTCACCTATAAGGTTTTTATTTCCACGCTGACCCCTTGGTAAAACCATTAATGATTTTTACCCTTTGTTATAATTAATATTTGAAAAATTTACTCCTTGATCAAAGCTGCATTCACTGCAGAGATATTTTGATATATTACAAGTGACTGAAAAGAAAGATGGGAATTCTACATTGCTGTATGTTTTTTCGAGTGTGTATATATTTTTTCTACGAAGTCGCTGCTCTTATACGTATGTGTAGATACTCATGAATTTATACTCCGGAACAAAGTGGCTGAAGATAGCAATATATATTTTGTTTTACCTTAAGCTTGAAACGGGATCTTGTAGACGTTTAGCCAAAAGTTTCATTCATTATCTTTTGTTCGACTACTGTCCATGCTTTATTTTTTTGGAGTTTTTAAGGTGGTATTAGCGTCTTTTGGCATCTATTTCTAGCGCGTGGAGAGGCGTATAGCCAATCTCTTGTTATAATTATACCACTAAGAGACATGCTCAACTGGTTAAGGTCAAACAACTGACAAACAAATCTTTGGTATTGAGCAGAAAATTTGTGTGGCCCATTTTTATAATGGGCTAGACAAAACAATGTACATGATAACACTTCCAATCAACTAAGATCAGAATCCTTGAGAGCTACTGTCTGGTAATTCATCACGTCATTTATTATTATTGTTATTATTATTATTATTATTATTATTATTAGGAATACGGTGAGTTTGTAGAAGCG
>NC_142928.1:76865684-76883184 GCF_046866305.1 Octopus bimaculoides | reverse complement strand
TCGGAACTCTCACGGGTACATCGACAACAGATTAAAAACCCAGAAGTCCGCCAAATACCATTGAGTAACCATCTAGCAACATGTGGTAAGCAAACTTTTATTACATTTCCATTCCATAAACTTTACAACCGGAATGAAATTGAAAGAAAATGCAAAGAAAAGGACTTTATTAAGAAATTCAAACCCACTCTTAACAAACAATGATTAAATCCATCTTACTTGGGGTTTAAAAATCTTATCCCTGTAACCAAAACACAAAAAATCTCTCAGATATCATCATTTCTATAAATAGATTTGGCATCATTTCTAAGAACAGCCAAACACCTACTGGGGTTTAAAAATCTTATCCCTACAACCCACACAAAACAATAAATTAAAATATCATCATTTCTAAAAATAGATTTGACATCAATTCTAAAAATAGCCAAACACCTACTGCTTCCGTCCAAAGGAATTGGTATAAAAGACAGAAAACCAGCCAACTTATTACAGTCTGTTAAAGTCTGTCATACCGGCCATGACGAAGGGAAATAGCCCTGAAACTCGAGTCGCCTTTATATATTTATATTTATATATTTATATATTTCATCCTTTATATTGAACATTGTATATTCCATATTCTATACCCCACATTGGTTCTGCAGGAATATAAATAAAACATAAAAAACAGACAGTGTTGGAACTCTTTTAAACAAAATAATATATATATATATATATATATATATATATATATATGTGTGTGTGTGTGTGTGTGTGTGTGTGTGTGTGTGTGTGTGTGTGTGTGTGTGTATTATATATATATATATATATATATATATATATATATATATATATATATATATATATATATATATATATATATACATATATATATCAATCATGCGCGTAGATAGTATGAACTATCTCTGGGGAAATATGTGGCATCGAATCGCTTCATTAACAATGTTAGCTTAGAAATATACAAGAAAATTGAGGAGAAAATTCGAGCGTTGATTTACCGGAGAGAGATATCAATCATTACAAATGAAAGATTCCAGAACTTACCAAATTATCTATTTGTATTAGTAGGTATCTGTATATTGAATCGTATATGAAACACACACATGTGTATCGACATCTCAGTTCTTGAAATGTTACAATTGTCATTATACTCAATACATGTTATCGAGTCAAGTTTCGCTAGCTGAGTATGTTTGATAAGACACACTGCAAAACTACGATGTAACGGAAAACATGCATGCATGTATACATGTATGTATGTAATTATTCAGTTTTATTTCAAGACTTTTTGCCAATTGAGAGAGTCGGTTTCTAACCTAGATTCAAAGTTCCTTCATTGGAATTTCCATAACAACAACAGGGTATTTTTGTATGTATGTATGTATGTATGTATGTATGTATGTATGTATGTGTGCAGTTTGGTATGATTTGTTTTATGTATGTATGCATTCTCATGCATATAGTTGCATATGTAGTCATGCTCATATATATTTAAATGATAAACATCTGGAAAGCTTTACAGATTTTTACAGTTCCAGTGATGGGTTCGATTTGTAGCCTTCGAATTAGCTTTCTCTTTTCTGGTTTTGAGAAGCTTAATTTCTCAAGATTGGTATTTAGGCAGCGTGTTACATATTCCATGGCCTAAACAATTACAGGTATAAACCTGAACTTGTAATTTGGATAGAATAACTGTAGATTTCTCAATAGTTCAGTATAGGTGTTCTCTTTTTCACTGATCTCTTTTTCACTGATTTCATTACAGTGCCATAGCTACAACGTCATGTCTTATCGATAGATAATACCGTGATGACATTTTTGGATAACTGTTTATGATGTAGGTGTTATCTTCAGTGTGAATTCCACGAAGTCGGCATCGGTTGTCACATTTTACGGGTTTTCCCGCATCGCTATCCCTTTTGTTCATGTTCCTGGATTGCAAACGCATACTCTTCAAAGTGGGAGGTAATAATCCGGCTATTCGTCCATAAAAACTACTTTGATGAACGATGTTACTATCATCACTATATCCATGCATAGTCTTCTGTTCATATAAGCTCATCCTTTCATCCTATATGTTGCGGTAGAGTTGCTCGACATCTTTGGGCATGTATTCTAGGTTATCAGACAGAGTGTTGCTCAAAGAGCTGCCTTCCAAGTCGTATCATGTTATCAGCTTCATGTATGCAAACTTGTTAAAGGGATGCACTTCGACGCTTGGTAGTTAAAAGATGTTGCTGAAGGGATATGATGCGACATTCAATGACATTTTTGATCGATGTTAAGCCTCTGCTGTTTTGCTTACGTTTAAGATAGAGGCATTCTATATCACAGTTTATGTGGAAATTATGTTTGCTTGCTAGTATTTTTCGGATTTTCACATCAGTGTCTCGGATCTCATCAAGCGTCCAACCAAGCAGCCCAAATGTTGGCATGAGCACTGGCACTGCAAACACATTGTGGGCCACTGTTTTATTGAATGCAGAGTGTTTTGAGGTCCAAATTGTCTTTATTCGGCAGTAATATTTTTTAGTGACACGTGTTTTGTTATGAGTACCATTGTAAGATATATTTCCATGCACCCCTAGATACCTGTAGCATTCCTCATCAGATACAGAGGAAACAGTCAAATCATTGAAGGAGCTGCTACTAATCTGGTTTATAGTCTTCCCCCTTTTCACAACCTTATAACAACATTTATCCTGATCAAACTCCAACCCTACATCCTTTGATAGCCTGCAACTAGGTCAAGGCTCTTTATCATGCATATTCTTTGCATAAACTTGTAAGTCATCCACAAAGAAACAGTGTGTAATTTTGGTATTTCTGTTTCCTTGTGAACCAGTGAGATACCATTCAAACTTCTTTAACATCAATAACAAAGGGTTTACAGAAAGTATAAATGACATCACAGACAGTCTGTCTCCTTGGAATATGCCTTTGCGATATTGTATTCTATCGGTGATAATACAGTCACTCTTTTTGTTTAGTTTCAAGATGGTGGCCCACGATGAAGTCAGGTCAGCTATAGCTTTGACGATTCTCACTGTAACTTTATTAAGCTGAAGGGCTTCTAGCATCCATGAATGGGGAACAGAGTCAAAAGCTTTCTTGTAATCTAGCCACATTGAAACTAGGTTACTTCTATGCCCTTGCACCTCTGACATCACAGTTTTATTGACTAGTAATTGCTCGGCACATCCCAGGGCTCTCTTTTTCCTAGCTGCTTGTCCTCCTGTGATAATTGTATCCGTTTCACAATGGTATTGGAGGAAGATGTTTAAACATGCTGTATATATCTTATACATTAAGTTTTGGCAAGCAATTGGCCGGTAGTTTTCTTCCATGTGGGTGGTTCTGTATTTGAGAATCAATTTTTTTCTGCTAGAGCTAGCCATACATACGCATATATATATATATGTATATGTATGTATATATTTATGCATGTATGTACGTGAGTGTCTCTCTGTCTTGTTTGTGTGTCTGTGTGCTTGTATAACAGCACAAACATTTTGCCAATTGTTTTTTCATAAAATTAAACGAACTCTTGTCGTTTCATTATATATTTATCAGGAACCAAAAATCGAAACACGCATCAAAAATAGTCGTGGTAACTATTCGAATTAACCATGGAATAACTTTTTTAATCGTACGCTGGGAAAAAAAAATCAAAGGTGTACCTGTAATGTATTGTTGCTCAACGCATAGCGATTCGAAAAGGTCATTCTTTAATAATTTAATTCGACGGATGAGCTCTGATTGCTTCGAAACATAAAAGAGCGATAAGATTTAGCCAAGCAAATTTTCCATACTAAAAACTTAAAGAAATCCTTATAAATATTTATTTTCGCGAACATAGTCGTATCTTTAGTAAAACATGCATGAAAGGGAAAACGTTCTTTAATTCATATGTCAACACGCACGCACGCATGCATACACACGCACATACACACAGACACAGACACAAATGCACGCTTGCACACAAGCACACACATACACACAGACACAGACACACATGCACGCACACACACACATATGTATATATGCATATATGTACCTATATATATATGTATATGTACATGTTTGTTCTCCGTGTGATTACGATATGTCAGCTATTTTATTGAAACCATTGAAATTGGACATTGGTTTCTTAACGAGATGATGTTTTGTTGTTATTTTATATACCTGTCAGTTACTCTTGAGTTTGTTTATAGTCCAATGTCGGAAAGACAGAAACCGTATGGCGTATGTATGTTGAATTTGTTTTCGTAAGCAACTATGAAAATGTCAATACTGCACACTATGAATCTACTAGAACTTTTACCGTACACTATTATTCTCAATCACGACATCATACATGCATATATAGAAGTAGGCAATATATATATATATATATATATATATATATATATATATATATATATAAATACATACATGCATACATACATACATACATACATACATACATACATACATACATGCGCTTATATATATATAAACAAACTTGCTTCGGAATGGAGGGCAGGTGAATTAGTAAACAGTATTGTTGTTGTTGTTGGTACTCCGTCGCTTACTACGTCGAGGGTTCCAGTTGATCGGATCATCGGCACAGCCTGCTCGTGAAATTAACGTGCAAGTGGCTGGGCACTCCACAGACACGTGTACCTTAACGTAGTTCTCGGGGAGATTCAGCGTGACACGGTGTGACAAGGCTGACCCTTTGAATTACAGGCACAATAGAAACAGGAAGTAAGAGTGAGAGAAAGTTGTGGTGAAAGAATACAACAGAGTTGGCCACCATCCTCTGCCGGAGCCTCGTGGAGCTTTAGGTGTCTTCGCTTAATAAACACTCACAACGCCCGGTCTGGAAATCGAAACCGTGATCCCCCGACCGCGAGTCCGCTGCCCTAACCACTGGGCCATTGCGCCTCCACTGTAAACAGTGTAGCGAGAGAACAAAAGTAGATTCATCAAACCCTTCGACAAGAAGTGTAATGTAGCATCTGCCGATGAGAAAGAAGACGTAAATAATTGGGCATGTCAATTCCGAGAAAGTCTATACAAACTTGGCAGAAAAGAAAGTATTCAGAAATTGAGGAAGGGAGAGGAAATATGAAAGGATTCAGTTAACCAAGGATTCTTTTAGTTTCCTAAAAACTTTGGTAGTTCAGACAAAATCTGATAGTTTTACCAGCCCCGGATTAGACACGCAGTAATTTATGACGGTGACATAAATGACATTTTAACATGATTAGATAAATTAGAAAATAAGGTTCAGATGTCAACTTACATGTAAGCATGACTGAATCATATCGAAATAATCTTAACATTAACAATCCATCCAGGTAAGAATTTAAAAAGTGGAAACAAGAACGAGTGATGTACCGTACAAGGTGTATAAGAACGGTTCTCTTCTCATTCGGAGATTGTGAACGCTGTTCCAGAAGATCCAGAAAAAAATAATTACTCCATCATGCTAGAAGGAGGAAGTTTGTGTTGTACCAAAGAGGGTAAAACCTTTCAGTCATATACTAATCCAGAAACATCTAACTGCCGATTGATGAAGGTAAAAATCATCTTTTTAGAATTGTCCAAAATAAAGGCCACGTTCATATAACCAAGAATATATTTGTGTGTGTGTGTGAATGCGTGCGCGAGTGTACGTGCGTGCGTGTGTGTGTGTGTGTGTTTATGTGTGTACATATAACTATATGTATATGTATATATATATATATATATATATATATATATATATATATATATATATATATATATATAAAATAGACGTTGAAATTAAGTATCAGTTGCATACTGGGGTCGATCTAATCGACTGGCCCCCTCCCCAAAAATTTTGGGCCTTGTACCTAGAGTAGAAAAGATCATTGTATTCTGCTACACACATCCAACCTTTTACATAAATATATGTTTGTGTGTGAATGTGTGTTTTTGAGTGTTTGTGAATATGCGCGCGTTTCGCGCGCGCAAGCGTGTGTATGAAGGAGAGATTTTAAAGTGATAAACAACTAAACGTTTATAAAATGTAAGTCAGATGTCAGAAACGTCACGGATTGCGTCTTTCTATCTAGAGTGAATGTTTCGCATTGTGTTCTTAGCCATCAAAATAAATTTCACCGGGATATTACAGCCTTTGGTGCTATGGCTGATAAATAAATACATCACTATTACATTACGGAAAACGAGTTGCCGGAACATCTTAACTCTGTAAGATTGACACAAGTGACAGGCTGGCATCACCAAATGAGTGGATAGAATGCCATCGCACAAAGCCTAACAGCACTAGATCGATGTTTATGGTTTCTCTTTCTCTCTTTTGATTTCTCCTTCTCTCTTTTCCTCCCCCTCCTCTCTCTCTCTCTCTCTCTCTTTCTCTATCTATCTATCTATCTAACTGTAACAACACACATCAACTTATAAACAATATATATATATATATATATATATATATATATATATATATATATATATAGAGAGAGAGAGAGAGAGAGAGGGAGAGAGCTTTATATACATCTATGCGTTAACAGTATATATGTGTTTGTTGCGTGTGTATGCCTATATATCTTCGTATGTGTCTATTTCTATTTTTGTCTGCATATGTGCGTTATGTGTGTATTATAAAATTTCATCTAGAAATATTTGATATTCTATATTTGATATTTTATATTTGATAGACCCCTGTATCAAAAGTGACTCATAAATTAAGGAAAATATCGTTGTTTCTCAATCTAGAATTCTTACTATTCAAAGCGAAACAATAATTTAACGAAAACAAACTTTTGAATCGAAAACCTTTCGTGCATACGGATATATGTGTTGTTGGTTGCTTAGAAACAAATGCACTTTCCATAATGAAAGATGCTTCTCATATATTAATAAATGTACTTATCGTGTCGACTTCGCGTAATTGATATTAATTATACAAATTCCATTGTATCTTTTGTACTTATCTTGTTGTTAATGTTATTCAACTGACTAATACATGAACGTAATACGTTGTAGAATGATGTTTGTTTCCGTAGCGTTATTTTCATTCTTTTCTAATAATGTAATAGATATGTACTGAGAAGCAGGGGTAGAAAAAATAGACAGATACAAAGACAGGGGAGACAGATAACCGTTTCTCTTTCTTATTTAGGTACATGGACGGCGAATACATTAACAGAATTAAATTTCTGAAATTGAAATTTGATTTCAGGGCAACCAGTACGATAGATACGTTACTGATCAACATTTTTTTTACATGTATTTCTTGAAATTACAAGTCATATAGTATGTGATGCAAAAATATTACTAAAATTTCATATAACATTCGCAAACATAGACACACATATATAAACTAGCTGCTAGCATTAACACACATATATATATATATATATATATATATATATATATATATATATATATATATACTACCCGAGACACCCGGCGTTACCCGGGAATGAAATTATTTCTCATATATCAGAAGAAAAAAGCAAAAGATGTTGTATAGAAATTTGTAATTCTAAATTAAATTTATTCTTCAATTATATGCAATCTAGCATCGTCGCAGGGTGCTTGAGAAAAAAGCCATTTAAACTGCTCGGTCAGTGTTTTAAAGTTCAGTTCTTTGGTGTACTGGAGAAGGTGGAGAAACGGGGGAGTAGGTAGGCCAATAGCACTCAGAAAGAGTACCGTAATGCTTTCATAGTCCTTTAGTCAGTCATTGCTTTACCCGATAGGCAATCAATAGGTAGAATTTCCACTATCGAGGGTTTGTGATGGGCGAAATTGATGTCGTTCGCGAACAAATTTTCGATGTTGATGGAAACGAATCGGTCTATTCTAGAGGACTTTCAGACGGAAAATTATGGATAATTTCCAGAAATTCTTTGACGGGTTGTGCTACCAAGTTGGGGGAATTACTTGTCCGCGACAAACTCTACAGACATGGACGCATAGAGTACATATAATCCGGTGCCCGATCATAGCCGACATGGGATGGTATGTTGGACACATGCTGTCGTCTTGCCACCTCTGTTATTAATTTTATTGTTTTGCATTCCATCATTTCGAGGTCGATAACATAAGTACAGTCAAGCACTGGGATCGATGTAATTGATTTACCTCCTTCCCTAAAATTGTTGGCCCTGTGCCAACATTTGATGCTTATTATTATTATCATTATTATTATTATTATTATTATTACTATTATTATTATTATTATTATTATTATTATTATTATTATTATTATTATTATTATTATTATCATTATTATCATTATCATTATTATTTCTCTTCATCACAGGCTTTGCTGGAGCTCTTGGAGTCTTACATGCGTAGCAGGCTTGCTACCTGCAACCTACGGAACCATACTATCCATTCTTTTCAGCTAGCTTATACTTTCCCGATTATTCTGGCCGTGCCTGAGAACGGCAAGTGACAAAAGCAGTAGCGAAATATCTTCATATAATACAACACAGACATTTAAATTGAGAGGGTGTGGCAGTAATTTTCAGCACGATCTTTTGGATTTCTCTGACACATGGTTCTCCCGGGATATTATCTAGATGTTTCTGACATCTCTTTCTTATCACACCTAGGGCACCCACAATAACAGGAAAAGTTCTCACTTTAAGATGTCACATCTTTTGTATTTCAATTTCCGGGTCATTATACTTACTTAACCTCTGAAATTCCTTTACAGATATATTTCATCAGTGGCAACACTTACATCTGTTAGTGTACAAATATTTTCTTCTCTGTCTTGAATGATTGTCTGGTCGGTTAGCCTAGATCGTTCTGTCGATGTCGACTGGAAAATCCAAGAGGATAGTAACATTATAACCTTCAACAACTGGCTCAGGATTATGTTCATACCAATAAGTAGGACGCTGATTTTGTAATGTTTACATATTTTCCAATGTAAATACTGTCCTACCCTATCGTGGCGATTTTTGTATCCGTCTGGTGTCAGCACAGGACATCCCGAGACGAGATGTTCTATTGCTTCATCAAGTTTATAGCAGAATCTGCATTTAGGGTCAGAACCCTTTTGTAGAACGTTAGCCTGGTAGTTTGTTGTAAGCAAGCTTTGGTGTTGCGCCGCCAATATAAAACATTCAGTCTCTGCTTTCAGTCCTGAGCTTCTCAGCTACTGATAGATTGTTGCTTGGTCTACATCAGTATTTTGGCTTTGAAGTATATACTATCCATGCAGAGGCTTCTGGCTCTAGCGTTCTTCAATTTATTCTTTTTTGCCGTCTGTTTGATCCGTTTCGCTTGTTTTGAGGCAGTGGTTTCAGGTTCTTCATCTAATTCAGGGTTAATGCCAAGTTCACTTGTGAATTTGCAGCCTTCCTTGACATTAGGATGTGATTTCTTGCTGCTTTCGTGTTTGCACACAAGGCGCAGTATCCAATCCTCTGTACTAGATAAGACGTCTTCATTGCTATTGTGGAGGTCTTATAGCACAGTTCTACCTGCATCATTCGTCTTCCCTCATTACCGCTAGGTAGGTACATACGACCAACGCTTGCTTTTTGGTGGTGCATGTTCTTAGATGCTAGTAGTTTTCTTGTCTTCCTGTCAAGGCGTTGGAGTTCTGTAAGATTTTTAGTTAATGATGTTAAAACTGTATTGGACTATTATTATTATTATTATTATCATCATCATCATCATTATTATTATTAAGGCGGTGAGCTGTCAGAATCGTTAGCACGCCGTGCGAAAAGCTTAGCGGAATTTCCATCCTTTCGTGGTCGATAAATTAACTACCAGTTGAGTAATGGGGTTAACGTAGTCAATTTGCCTCCTACCCCAAAATTTCAGGCCTTGTGCGTATCGCAGATAGGATTATTATTATTATTTAGGCAAGAGATTTTTCCAGTAAACTTAAAACTGAATAAAGTGACTAATATATATATATATATATATATATATATATATATATATATATATATATATATATATATATATATATATATATTTGAATAATATTGTTCAATAATGTTGTCTCACTCATGGCAGATCTCTAGCAATTACGCCTATCTGTGATAAGAACACATCCACTTTATCAATGTGTCTGTCTTATAATATGTCCGATTCAAATTAATGAAGTATCATGCTGTATGCGTAAACGCTACACGGTTGGATTACAAGTGCTTGAAATGTTTTCTCTTCCCAAGGAACTATTATGAAAAGCGAAAGTATTAAATCGCTTTTAAACTTGTGTATATCTCATCAAATTCAACTGCCACTTTATATTGTGCAGAATAGACAGCAATTCTAAAGTGTAAATATAAAATGGTAACAAACGTAGCAAATATATTCACTGAAACTGGAAGCCGAAATGCTGTTTATAATTCAGAACGTTATCTTGACTGAATAATTCAAAGAATTATTTTAAACTCTGTCATAAATATTCGGTTCAAATTTTGACTCAAGGCCAGCTATTTCGGAGAGTTGGTAACTCGATTACATCGACCTCACAGCTCAATTGGTATTTATTTTATGGACCCACAAAGGACGAAATGTAAGGTCGACCATCGCAGTATTTGAACTCAGAGCGTAAAGACAAACGAAACACTCTTAAGCATTTTACCGAAAGCGCTAATTATTCTGTCAGCTTGTCGCATTAACTCTGTAATAGATATTAGCACTTTGCTCAAATGGCAATGGATTTAATTCTATGCTTAAATTTCGCAGAAAGAAATCAATTAAATGCTCCTTTTAAATTAAATAACACTGTATATCCTTACACCCACATATTCTAACCTCATACATACATACATACATACATACATACATACATACACACATACATAGATGCATGCATACACTCATACATATATGCATAATACGTACATACATGCATACATATATGCATACATACACGCATGCATACATGCCTGCATGCATGCATACATACATACATACATACATACATACATAGGTGAGCGTGTGTATATATGTACACATACATTCATTCAAGCTTACATATATACATGTGCTAGTCATAAACGCGAATGTTTTATGCGTAAAACTTTACAAACATTATTTAAAAATCCTATTGAGACCTGATTTATAGTAGACATAGAAAACAAAAGTTAGAGCAATTTCTCTTATCTCTGTTTCACCTCACCACAGGGTTATTATACACTTATTATTTTCTTTAACAAGATTTCTAGTCATACGCTCAGTTTAACATTTTCAAGTTGAGTTGGGCTTTTACGGATAAGATAAAACATTCTTGAAGTTATGATTTTCAAAGAAAACTCACATCTGAAACGTTGAATTTCAAAGGTGTCTACAAGACTAGAAAAAAAGACTTCCCTTACATTTTATAAGGAGACCTATACAAAACAAATTTGCAGTCTCATTTTCAATTCGCATTCAAATCATATCCATTTTATTCACGTATGTGACATCATTCAAAAATGGATGCATGTCTTGAAATGTTAAACTTAGTCCATATATTTTTTGTCAAAGTTATGTCTAAATTTTTATCAATTATATTAACCCCTGTAAAAGATTTCCTAATAACAATGTAAATTTTATTAATATTTAAAGGGAAAAACAAGTATAAGAGAATAATTATTTTGTTTGATGTTTTTAAACTTAAAGAACAAGGATGAAGGTCTGTGCAAAACAGAAAATCAATTTTGATATTACCTCTTCGCTGGAGCCAATATTAACATTTGCTGTTAACTGAGAGTTATATGAAACGGTATTGTAACAGTAAAAAATCTAACCTAAAAAGAAATAAAACGACAACGACTAAGAAGAGAAACAACACCCAGCAATGGCGCTGGAAAACTACTACGGTAACCAGATGAATAAGAAATAAAAAGTAGAAATGACAAATGCAATAAAAATACTAGCTGCAGCAAAAATGCAACACAACTAAAATATCAGCAACGACAACAATACTAACAAAAGCGTTATTGCTGCTGTTAATAATAATAATAATAATAATAATAATAATAATAATAATAATAATAATAATAATAATATAATTTCAAATGTTGGTGTCAACAGAAAAGTGAAACAACATTAGTTACAAGATGTATAGTAATAATTGACACATGCTTTTAACGTGTTGATATTTGAAAAACGGTTTCACTTTGACAATGGCATGGTCATTTCGCGTTTTCAGAATGCTTTCATCTTCGTAGAAGAAGCTTTATTGGCAGAAATCAATAATTAATCGAGATGACATGATGTGTTATGGTCGATTTCCGCAATAAAAGAAAATCTGAAAGTTTATTGGAAATATAATCAGATATGAAACAAATAAAAAAAAACTGAGTTGTTAATGACGTTGTTTTATAATAATTATAAAAGCAGGAATAATAATAATAATAATAATAATAATAATAATAATAATAATAATAATAATAATAATAATAATAATAATAGTAATGATGATGATGATGATGATGATGATGATGATGATGATGCTGATGAAGATAGTGATCACGATAATAGTAATTTTTTCTGTTATTTTAATGTTTCTTTCCATTTTGTTTTGGTTTGTTCTTATAATAACAAAAAAGATGATGATGATGATGATAATAATGATAATAGTAATAATAATAATAATAATAATAATAATTATTATTATTATTATTATTATTATTATTATTATTATTATTATAAAAGTTGTAGTAGTTGCTGTTGTAGCTGTAGCAATTATTATCATTGTTATGATTATTATTGTTTTCATTATTATTAGTATCATTATTATTATTATTATTATTATTATTATTATTATTATTATTATTATTATTATTAAAAATTTGAGGGGCGAAATCAAAGAAAAATATAAACTTCTTTTCTTCTTACAGTTTTTCAAAAGGAAAAAAAAAGGTTCATCGATGTTAATTTTTGAAGATGTAATGCCAATCTGAAAATACTATTCTCTTTAAAGGAGATAGATCAAAGAATAGAAAATTTAATTTGGAGATTAACACAAAGAATTATAGGATATCATAAAAATGAAAGTACAAATTAAAAGGACACTGAGAATTATTTTTATTATCCACACGCAATATTTTCCCACGTTCGATTTTATTTCATATTATAATTTTAGTTTCTTCTTCAACTTCGACATCATCATCATCATCATCTTCATCATCATCATCATCATCATCGTCATCATCATCATCATCATCATCATCATCATCATCATCATCTTCTTCTTCTTCTTCTTCTTCTTCTTCTTCTTCTTCTTCTTCTTCTTCTTCTTCTTCTTCTCCTTCTTCTTCTTCTACTTCTCCTTCTTGTTTTGTTGTTATCGTTTGGATTATTATTGATATTATTCTTAGTATTATTAATAATATGATTGTTATTGTTCTCGCCATTATTATTGTTATTATTGTTATTATTATTTAATTAATTAATAACTAATTAAAATTAATCCTGCACATAATTAAAATTTGCATTCTGAAACCAGCGGAAAGGACTTTAGGCTTTTTTATAAGCATCACTTGCCGAAATCCTCCTGAAGATTTTAATTCATAGAGATTTATGCTCTAAATCACGCCAAATTTACTCTCATATTAGTGTCCCCCACTATTTTTAATTATAGCATAGTTATGTGTTAACAATCTTTCAGAATATTGCAGGCTATCAAGTATTTGTTCATTCTTTCAGCGGAGGAATTCTGTGCTTTCCAAATCTTCCTTAAAACTTTTCTGCATTTCGGTAATTCTTGAATTTTGTAAATTTTAAAATAACTCTACAATCAACGAAACCAGCATAATAGTAATAAGTCTGAAATGAAGACCAAATATATAGTGCGTGTGTTTAACTGACAAAATATAACCATCCCCGAATATAACAATATCTAGAATCACTCTTTTTCATTTAACCCATCGAGCTTCCTGATCTTTCCCTTATTCTAATTATGGGAATTTGTTCAATAAGAATGAATTCCCTTCCTCAGTTTTTTCTGTAGCTCTCAGATAATTTGTCTGAATCCTCTGCTTTTTCTTTCGTCTTTGCTATACCACACATAGACAGTGACTCATAACCTGTTAATGATTAATTATATTAACTGAACATAATTGTTCTTACGCGATAATGCATACGGTTATCAAACTTTCTGAAACGTATTCGGACAATTTTTGTACACATTTCCCCACTCCTATCCTTGTTCATTTGTTCCTATAAATTTCTAAAATATTAGGAAAGCATTGTTGATCAATAATTTATCTTCTGGTCATTGTTGCTTCATTTCAGATTTTAGATCAACTTAGCAGGCCTTGGTTCAAAAAGCGTTCCTGTCATGCCCATTCCATACTTATACTGAACACTACGTATGCATGTGTACATTATTCATCGTTCTATTACTTTAAAGGTATTAATTTGAAATTTTGGAGAGGTTGATTCTGCGATTTCTCTGAAATAGACTGATCAGTTAAAGGCTTTCTATTTCTTTCGATATCATAGTTTTCAGAAAGTTGTGAGAAATTTTCAACCCTTTTAATATTCTTTTTATTTTCACATATGGCTAAATATTGTTCAACAACTTTTCAATGAACAAGCTTTTCTTTATATTTAAAGCAAATTTCCTTTCTACGTAAATACATTATATCTTTATATATTTTAATACGACAATGATTATACTTATTTTTATGTAGCAGGTGACAAACGTATTCGTACGCATTTAGCGTATCTATGACATATTAAAGTTCATTTGTAATTCGCTTATCATTAATTTTTGGCGCCTTAAACTTGGAGTTAATGCTCTCGTTATGCGAATGCTAATATACTGGACATAAGTATCATATTTGCGAATAACAAGTTAAATTACTTTCGGTCAGCCGTCGCATAGCGCTAATCAGTCACAGTACGAAGACTGAAATTTAAGAGAAACAATCTCTTTTATTAGTTCGTAGCTCCCCTCTGCCTAATGCCTATGACCGAAGTGGAGATAACTAGTCTGAAATGTTTGCATCCTACAGTCTGGATAGGTGGCGCTGCGAACTGATATTGGTATATTAACACCATTCTGTCTGCAGCGCGAAATTTTCGCCATGACAAAACAGTGAATGGTTTATTTACGAGTCCAAACGTGCCACATGCATATTTGAACTGGTAATATTTATTTCTAAACTTCACTGCTTATCCTCATCCTCTCCCTGACAACTCGGACAAACGTTTTCTGCTTTAGGCTCGGGCCAACCAAAGCCTTGTGAGAGGATTTGGTAGACGGAAATTCAAAGAGGCTCGTCGTGTATATATATATTTATATGTGTATGTGTGAGCGCGTGTCTTCATGCCTGTATTTGACCGCAACCACTGCTTGACAATCGCTGTTGGTGTGTTTGCATCCTGGTAACTTAGCGGTCCGACTAATAAGTATAATGCTTAAAGTATATTCTGGGGTCAATTCATTGGACTAAAAATTGTCCAAGGCGGCCCCAGAGTATTTTCGTAGAATAATTGTTTAATTCTTTCATGTTACGTTATCCCGATATCTTAGACTGTATTTCGATGATTGAATTAGTCGTAATATTGTATATATGTATATGTGGTATTGTGCGTTCTTTTAGAATTTGTGAGGTCAAAGAGCGTATTGATATGTTTAAATTGAAATTCTTACGAGTTTTAGTATAAGAGAAGACAAAGGTAGGAGAAACGACATTATATTCCATGACATAGATATAAAATTGATAGTTCAGACTGTACAAAAGTGAAAACTGAAGAATATGGAGGACAGGGATCCATATCAAATGTCGCGGTTGTGTATTATGTATTACTTGAGCCAATACAACAAATACTGAATTAAAATTCCAACCGATAACTTGCTAGCAGCATGACCTACCTTCCCAGGATATAACATGAATTTTGTGACAGGTATTCTGAGCAAAGATCTGTGAAACACTTCCAAAACAGATTTATACACACACACACACACACACACACACACACACACATACACACACGCACGCACACACACACACACACACACACACACATATATATATATATATACATGTATATACAAAAATGCATCCCATCTTCTTTCCTTCCTTTCTTCCTTCGTGCTTTCCTTCTTGCTTTTATTCATCCATTCATATATACATAAAAACATACATCCGTACACGCATACGTACACCCATACATATATACATGCATACATACAAAAATACATAGATACAGTGAAATTTAGGAATATAAACTCCATGTTGAGACGGACCAAGTTCCATCAGTTAGCTTGTTCTAATATGGAATCGTGACAACGGTTATCAATAGGTAATAATGATGAATGTGTATGAATTTTGAAAGCTACAATGACAGTAAATAGATTATGTGTATCACGCCACATGCTTATAGGAAAATATTTGGCGAAATAGTATTAAATTTTTAATATCATGTTTGAAAGAAAAATCTTGAGGTAGCTAAAATCATACAAATCTATATTTAAAACTTTTCTTTTTGTTTGAAAACCCATTCAGTGTCACCAATAGTAGTAGCAAAGTAGTTAACCATGCACACACACACACACATAGGCACACGGACGCACCCCCCCACACGCATACACACATACCACACACTCAAACACACGCATACACACACTTATACACAAGCACACACACTCACACATAGACATACACATACCCACTTACACACGCACACACTCACACATTCGTGCGCATACACACACACATACATACACAGATACACACATACCCACACACACAAACACAAATATTCATAAATTTCCAGCATTAGTTAATGACATAATTGGTTTTTAAATGTAGAGTAAACCCTCGACTATCGTGGGAGGGAGTTACGTTCCAAAAAATCCCCATGATAGGTGAAAATCCGCGAAGTAGAAACAGTACTGAATATTTTTCTAATTATTTTTTTAATCTGAATATATTTTTTTTATTATAAATGCAAAACAACACCACGAAGGAATCGACGTAAATTTAAATAATAAACTACCATAAATGAACCGCGATACGACGAGGAATTATTGTATAACTTTTGAATGCCGTATGCAATAGTGTATAACATTTAAAATCTAACATGCAGTTGTGAGAGGGGAAAAAAGCATAAGTAGGAACAGCGTTGTATCTTCAACTGTCAGAGTTTAATAAATGCAAATCAAGCTGATATGCATTTTGAAAACGATTTAGCATTATAGAATATCTACATATAATCCAAAGAGTGAAAGTAAATCATAACTATTGTGCAACGCAGCTGTGGTTTCCAAATTGTATGTTCAATAGATATAACGTACTTTTGTTCTTTGGTTGTTGAAGCGTTTTTTCTTATTGATTACTTTATTTTATTATTTGCTTATCACGTTGTATTATTGAAAATTCAGAGACAAACTTCCACAATATTCGTGATACAAGTACAAAAGATATCCTTTTTTAATAAATAAGAATTTTGGATATCTCAAAATACTATAACTTTTTCAATAAAAAAAGAATACATATTTATATGTTCGCGCATATGCGAACACATTAATATGCAATCATGGTTA
>NC_142928.1:76840684-76855684 GCF_046866305.1 Octopus bimaculoides | reverse complement strand
TCTGTGTGCGTGAATATATTTATATGCACAGAGCTGACACTTGTGAAATGATCGATAAACTTTCTCAATCATCCCATCGCACAACCAGAACACTTTCTTCTATTTCATTGTCCATTAACCACATCTATCAAATAAACTCGCTTCAGATGCGTTTATTTTATTGCTTAACTTACCGTAAAGTGGAAATGATCCCTTTGCCTTGAGTAAAATATTTACTCTTCTTCGCCACTCAACTTTTCCTTCTTTTTCATTGCTTTTGTTGTTCTATGTAGGTTTTCGAACGAGATATCAATTATTTAAAGAGCTCAGTTGTTGTTTTGCCAACATCTATGTTGATAGGCGGACTCCAGAGAAGCAGAAAACTATATTATATTTCATAATTCGATACTATTTCTGGTAACTGGCATGACGATCTTCTAAGTGCGCCGTCTATACAAATTTAGCTTTCTGTGTATATTACAAATGTACTCAAGAAAAAGACATCAATGTTAAAGCACTTAATTTTGTTATGTCTAAAATTAAGAATTCCTCTCCAGTTAGTAAGAAATAAACTCAGTATGGTTTCAGGTAATTTTTGCTAATATCCCTCTCTTTATTCAATACTCGTTTGTCTTAAAGCGTTGACACATACCAAACACAAAAGCATTTTAATATATCAATTTAATAAATCTGAAAGCAAAATGGTGATCTGGCACAATCGTTGGCATGCAGAATACTTAACGGCATGTCGTCCGTCTTTACGCTTCGAGTTCAAATTCTACTGGAGCTAACTTTGGCTTTCATCCTTTCAGGGTCGATAAAAGAAATATCGGTTTGCTGGATTGTGCCAAGATTTGTTCAAATAAACATTTTGCAACTTTTGTTTTTGCTTCGATTGTTGAATGCAATTTTGTTATTAATACCAAATTCCTATTTGGAAATTAATTCTCGGCCCCTACCGACTAAGTGCAAGTTATGCACTGGGATCGATGAAATTTACTAGATACCTCCACCGCCCACCTCCCCCAAAAGTTTTAGGTTTTATGTTTACAGTAGAAGGGATTATTATCAAGATGTTGTTATGAACCTATATAGCACAGTGAAAAGCAATCGAAACATTCATATTAACGGATGATATGTGTGAGGTCTCAGAGAAACGAGTTCCATGATTCATTTCTAGCTCAGTCTCTTTTTACGTTACCATCACGAGCAATATCTTCTAAACAGTGGGGATTCCACAGTTACTAAGTGCAGTTAGTCATTTTGAGTAAAATATATTTAACGCAATACACTATGACCATTTAGACCTGTTTTTCATTTTGGGCTTTTTTTAATATAATGATTCAATATTAAATATAATGTCCAGTTTCTGTTACGCTTGTAATAAAAAGATTGTGTGGCATTACTTTGGAGTCATTCGTAGTATGTCTAAGTTTAGTGACATTCACTATGCATTTCGTCCGTAAGAAGTAAGCAAAGTCGCAACAAATCGGGTTTATGCTTTCTTTGTGCTGACAAAAGGGGTCGATTTGACAAATCTCTGGCTTTGTTAGACATTTATTATAGAAATAAAACCCAAATCCCTCCTCTGTCCATATAAAACTGTGGTTATTTAAGTTTATATTTGGAATTTCTTTATACAAAGTAGACAGTTACACTGGGATATTCAATGTGCATAAAAATATATGAAATAACTATGCACATCGGTTAGAAAATAAATATTACACTAGACAGTGTTAAGTGAAATAATCTGAAAAATATTGTTCAAAACTTGTGATATAAGAATTTTACCCACCTTTAATAAATTAACTTGTACGTTCATTAAAAAAAATATGTGTTAAATATCAGTGTATACAAAACAGTTTGTGTAATGAATGCATGGATAAATTTTAGGAATCATATGTACATTTATACGTAGACAAGGATATATGCGTGTATATATGTATGTATATGAGTATATATGCACATATGTATGTATGTATGTATTTACATATGTATGCTTTCATGCATATATTTATGTAACATGCATGATGTCTATCGACTTACTATCTGTTATGACTGCTGTTACACACGCTCCTAATTTCTCGAGATGTAGCGTTATGTGCCCCAGGAGTTATACAACAGTATATAAGGAGCAAAACTGCAAGTCACAGATACTTAAAATTGACATATGCATTGCCATATTATTGGGTCATCCCATAATGAGGAATTCTTTTTGTACTTCTTTTAGATTTCAACTTTAAGAGAAACGAAGTTCTTTTTTGTTTAATCTAAAATATACTCTCATTCATTTTTTTACAATGCTCTTCCATTGATCTCGTAGACTTGCAAGGTCCCTCTTCCAAAATTCACTTGTCCCTGACGAAAAATACTCTTCCAGTACTGTTCTGATCTCGTCTACAGAATTCATATTTTTTCTGTCCAAATGATTTTGAAGACTGCGGAATAAATGGTAATCAGATGCGGCAATGTCCGTCGAATATGGTAGGTGGGGCATCATTTTCCATTCCAACTGCTCCAGCCTTTGAAATTTCAACCTCACTGCATGTAGCAGACCATTATCCTGATTGCAGAACACCCTTCGTCTTGAAAGCAAAGTTTGTCGTTTTTCTTCTAGCGCTGACTTAAGCCGCTCAAGCTGCTCGCAGTAGATCTCCTTTATTATGATTTCGTTTTGGCTTAAAAGTTCAAGGTGGACTAAACGTTTCATATCCCACCAAACAGATAACAGCATCTTACGTGGGCGAAGTCCTTCCTTAGCCTGGGGTGCCGGTGTTTCTTCTTACCCTATACACTGTCTTCGGCGCTTGATATTTATGTAGAGAAACCATTTCTCGTCACCAGTTATTATTCGGTCCAGAAAAGGTTCATTCGTAAGACGTGAGCAGCAAAGAAGAGAGGACATTCATTCTGTGCGTGCGATTAGACTCGGAAAGTTTGTGAGGAAACCGTTGACCCAAATTGCTGACTATTCTGATGGTACGCAGGTGTTGATGAATAGTTGACTGAGTCAATGTAAACTTCTCTGCGAGTTCCTCAGCAGTTACGATGGGATTTTGTTCCGCCTAAGTTTGCAGGACATCCTCGTTAACCTCCACTGATCTTCCAGGACGAGACTCTAGGTTGATGTTTCCGGCTCGGAATTTCTGGAACTACCGTTCACACTAGCTTACGCTTATTGCCCGATCTCTATATACTACATTAATATTCCTCGCACTTTCCGTTGCGTTGTTGCCTTTATTGAACTCATAAAGCAAAATACGACGAATATGCTCCTTTGTCACTTCCATTATAGCTTTAAAAAAGTAACTGTTAAAATCGAACTGCACTCTTTAAAACTTGCACTAAGAATAAGGACAAGGTAAAAGTATTACCTGCTTTTGCAGCAGGTTAATTCAAGTAGTTTATCCCACCCCCTTCTGACTTTTAGTTCATGCAATTGAAAAAAAAAACGCATTATTTATGGGATGACCCAACATAAGATTTCTCACGTTTCAGTTGTTAGTTCTACATAAAGCGCTGAGATTTGCATCTACATAGCATGGACTGCTGAGCGGATTTATAAAAATGAGACTACCATGCACACATAAAAAAACAAAAATAGTTCAAATATCTTCTTAGTATGTAATGGAGGCAAGATTTACATCATCTGAAAAGTCATTAGTTGAACTATTAGTCCTCTTCCATTCTGAGGATATCGGAGCGTTTGAGTGACATTAGATCCCAACAAACGCCCATAAATTAACTGCATCTATCTGGGCTACGATCACCGCCTGTCGACCTGTGCCTGACGGCTACGATCGTGGCCCGTCGCGCTTTATGTGTTAATTTCAAAACTTCCCCACGGTTATGAAGGTTATCGTTATCTCATTCTCCGCCAGTCTCTATCACGCAGACATAGGCTCTTCCACATTCTCGATTCATATCTCACTATAATAAGAAATTTACTTCATCTAAAAAAACAGGTTGTTCTCTTCATTCTCTTTTGAATGTAATTTTGACCAGAAGGCTTTGATGTCATCTGACGCTCTCAAAATATGAACGAGTTTTTCGATTCTAAACCGTAACAGTCAGCGAATATGTCAGCGGCATTTTGTCCCATTTAAGCATTTTCAATTTTGCATATTCGCAGCTACTCACGTGCCCAGGCGAGAATACATCGACTCCGATACAGAAATAAATGAAGAAAATATTCACAGATGTATAGAATAGCCGCGTATCAATTAAATAATAGTTACTGTACCGAGTCAAAGTTATTTATGTGCATTTTTGAGTAATTTCTTAGTTGTTATCCCAGCAAATTTGAATTTGCAATAATAATCGGTCGCCCGGTGAATTATATAGATATCCATCACGGTCGAACATTCCTAACAAAGTCCCTGCACAATAATGTGATTGTTCTGTCATGGTTTGTTTTTCAGTTGTTAATTTGAACAGGGGGCACAGCTCTATTTGTAAAACCGTAGTTATCTGCATACTAGATTTTGTTGTTAGCAAAGATGATCATCTTCACAGCTGCAATATCTTCCTGCTAAAACTTTAGTTTTACGTTGTCAGCCAGGTTGATCTACTGTATGTTCACAAGAAATATGCAGGTTTATGAATGTTAAATCCTTTACTTCGTATCCCTTGTCGAAAAGCAACTGGTAATTATGCATTTGTTATATTACTATACCAATGAAGAATAATGATATAATATTGCTCCTCTTCGAATGTATAACTTTGAATTCGCGTTGACAATTCCAGTTCATACAACAAACCTATCGAAAGAACATTTGAGTAAAAGACGTGTATTTAGTTTGGTCCCACTTTGTTATTTAAGCCAATTCCTCTAGGATATTGCTTTAAAACAAAATATTGATAGTGAGATTGGAAGGTACAAAACAAATACATTTTTAAAATATTAAGCATTTTCCTTCAGGGAGTTTTTAATCTCATTTTTACTTTTGAAACCACCAATGCAGAAAATATCTGCCAGAAATATGAGTGATTAAATTCAATTAATTATCCTCTTACTCGTCAAATCTCAACATCTTCCAGTCTTTGTTGATGAAAAAAAAAATAATCATAAAAGTCATTAGAACAACTACAACTAATATAAATAATAGTAGTAGTAGTAGTAGTAGTAGTAGTAGTAGTAGTAGTAGTAGTAGTAGTAGTAGTAGTAGTAGTGGTGGTGGTTCTGGTGGTAGTAGTAGTTGTAGTTGTTGTAGTAGTAGTAGTAGTAGTAGTAGTAGTAGTAGTAGTAGTAGTAGTAGTAGTAGAAATACTAATGAACTGTTTCATACTAGCGAAAGAAGTATTATTTAGTATTTTTTATTATTTTTTGGTATTTGCTTAGCAAACATTTTGATCATTGAGGTTACGTGTGGTTAATAAATTTATGAGTGTTATATTATTTTATCTCCAATTCTGTCTCTATTATGTATTTGTTTTCTCTTAAACAGAAAGGAGACAGTTTTTGTATAATTATTACTAAGGAAAAAATGGAATATAGACAGTATAGTTATATTTCTCATTAATGCTGCAGACTTCCATTTAACTACCACTGCATGCATCATAAATGTAATATAACATTACTCTTTGATATTAATTAAAAGTGAATATCTAGTCAGGTTTTTAATTTTCAAAGGAAAAATAATTTAACAGACGAGCTGCAAGGTGTAAAAGTATTTGTATTCTAGTCACTGTTATATATTTGCTAGATTTTTTTTTCTGGTTTATGCCATAAAAAAGTTTTCTTTCATTTATTATTATTTTTCCAATATTTTGATACAAATTTCAGTAACAGTTATATATGTTCTCACAAGCGATATAACACATCACATAACACAGGTATTGTGTGTGTACAGTGTGTGCGTATGTGTTTGTGTACGTGTGTGTGTGTTCGTGCGCGCGTGTGTATGTGTGTGTATGCACATACATACTTACATACATGTATACATAAATGCACACATATACGTGTGGGCATTTAAAAGGAGAATAATGAACAAAATTTAGTGCATATTAATTTTGTAATAACAATGCTACTATTTTAATTGCATATATGTATATCTGCATTAATGTGTCTAGAAAGTTTATATTTAATTTTCATTCAGTATCTATGTATAAATGGAAATCATATACGCTTTTAATTTTTCTTTCTTTTGAAATGTGAGAAAAACTAAAGAAGAAAAGGTCAGAGATCTTAAAAGTTAATCACAGAAATAAATCAGAAATCATAAAAATAGTGATAGGGTTTTTTTCTTTACAATCAAAGGCAATTGACCATGCAAACATATGCGCATGAAGATAAAGTCTCTGCAGTGCCGAAGTACTGTAGTACCAGATATTAGGCAATATTCAGAAATTAATCCCTCAGTTGTTTGGGCATAGTACGCATCACCATGTTTTGAAGTTAGGTGCTGCTTGAGTATGTGATAGGTGCTTTTCTTCAGGCTTCAACACTTATTCCAGACCAGATTTCTTCGTGGTACAATTCAGGTCGAAGAGTGCATTCATTTCTTCTACAAGACCGCATGTTAACAGTTGCAAGTGTGGCAGCAAATATATTCCTTTCACACTTGTTACTCGCTGTTTCATGTAAGTTACAAAAATCAGGAGTTCCTTCAAGTGAAAAACTACTTCTTTGGATTTCCAAGAGCACCTTCCTCTTGGAAGGCATTGTCTTGGAAGGCATTGTCTTGGAAGGCATTGTCTTGGAAGGCATTGTCTTGGAAGGCATTGTCTTGGAAGGCATTGTGGGGTTGACGAGAATTATGTTCCTCCATGTGCATCCCTAGTAATTCTCTATCTAGAATTTTCAACTACCTTCCATTCATTACGACGCATTTGTATATCACACTCATTTTAGAAATTCTCACTAAGATCTCAAGTGAGACAGCTAATACAAACCTTCTGTTTTCTCATTAGAGAAACATTTTCCCATCTCTCAGATCAGTCTGTTTCTTTTCCAGAGAGATATGTTAAGGTATTCTACAACCATTGCGGTAGATTCAGTCTTGGCATCGCTTACAGTTTAGGTTTTATTCAGTTAGTATTTCTGATGATAGTTGTTGTGTCGACATTCCTAAAGAATAAAGTTGATGTGGCAGTCATGGAAGTTGTAGGCAATTGCTTTTACTCTGCTGTTTCTGGCTTTAATGCCATTAGTGAACGGGACGGTTATCTTGTTATTACTGGTTTTGCTTTAGGCAGTGGTAGTGAAGAAACTACTTCTGTCGCTTCTGCTTTTACTTCTGCAAAGATTGTCATCTTATTTTATTATTGTTGTTATTACTGCTGTTACATCTGTCAGGGATGATGATGATGGTGGCATGTGTGTTATTAACGCTTCTCAATTCTACAGGGAGAAACTGTAATTTTTGAGTACGAAGTATAAATTTGCTTCAGTTCATTCTACATTTCTCTGTCCATCCTTACGTTATTTATCACAGGACAATATTTTTAGTTTTAACTATTATTAGTAAACAAATTTTTGACATGAGTTCGGTGAAACGGAATAAACACTCATCTGTCCTTATGGTGATGTCTACAACCAAATATACAGCAAAATATTTAGTAATAATACTTTAAAAGCATAAACAAACGGCGACATTTTTTCAAACTCATCAAGCGAGGAGGAAAATAATAATAATAATAATAATAATAATAATAATAATAATAATAATAATAACAACAGCAACAATAACATTACAACAACAACAACCACTTATAAGAACAACAATAATGATAAGGATAATAATATAATAATGACATTTATAATTATAATATCGATTTAGAAAAATTCGCCAGGGTAACCTTGAGGAGAGGGGGAATTAAGAAATTTGTTATCGTGTTACATAAAGAAAGGAGAGATAAGAGAATTACAACGAATAAAGACAAATAGTTAGAAAACAATGAACTAGACGATGTGTAAAACACTCATGGAAGTAAAGGTTAGCGAGTGATATTATACATACATTAGATTAATACTTCAAACGGTACTAAATAATAATAATAATAATAATAATAATAATAATAATAATAATAATAATAATAATAATAATAATAATAATAATAATAATGATGATGATGATGATAACGATGCCGATGACTATGACGATGATGATGGTGATGATGATGATATGATGATGACGATGACGATGATGATGAGGATGATGATGATGATGATGATGATATGATGATGACGATGATGATAATGATGATGATGATGATGATGACGACGACGACAACGCCGGCGACAACAACAACAGCAGCAGCAGCAGAAGCAGCAGCAGCAGAAGCAGCAGCAGCAGCAAGAACAACAAATAACGTAATAGCCAATTGGTCGCTAGCTCTCCCAGTATAGCTATAGTTGTTATCGTTATTCCATTTCATACGAGCCAGACAGAAAAAAATAAAACATGAAATATAATTGTTGTAATTAGAATATTCAATCTGAAATCTGAAAAAGAAACATTATCTTTGCTATGACTAAAGAGATAGGAACCTAATGTACCTGAAATCTGTTATGAATAACAATTGAAGGATTCTCTTCATCTTTTTGCAAAGACCGAACGCAGTAGCAGCGACAATGAAATGAGAGGGGTGGGAAACGTTCTCAAACTGGAAATAAGGCCAGAATACTTACAACAAAGAGAGCATTGCACTGAAGGTGTGCAAGGAGTTTGGTGGTTTTAAGCAGAGTGAAGGGTTTCTGTCTTTGATAAAGCTAAGAGAGAAGAACTAAAAACGAATCTAAAAAAAAAAGAAAAGAAATGAATGCACGAGAAATTCAGAGATGAATAGTAGTTGGAAAATAGAAAAGATTTGCAATAGACACAGATATAAGACAGCATTGCTTGACTAACGCAGGATACAAAACTAAGACAGAATTCTTGATTGTGCTACAGGATTAAAAACCTCCCAGAAGCCACGAACACGTACTGAAGCAGACGACAGTTGTAAAAGCGAAATAAGCAGAGGATGGGGAAAAACTAAATTACACAGTCTACAGCATAGTCAAAAGTGTGTTCAGTTTTTAGCAAGCGGGAATATAACTAGAACTTTAAAATGTTGTTGTTGGTGACGACGACGACGACGACGACGACGATGAAGAGGCGGAGGTGGATGCGAAAGAATTTATCAATTTACGTAGACAGGAAAATGAAAGTTAATCGACCGGATATTGAAATCAAAAGGATATTTAGGAAATCAAGTATTCCTAATCGCAGTATCTCTGCCGATATATAATATTTTGTCACTAAACGAAATGCAGAAATTTTCCAGAAATAACAATTCGGAAACACAGGTGACGAGAATGTGAGGAGCAAGAACAGCAACAATCTATATAATAAAACATTTTGCGAATGATTGTAGAAAACTGAACTTAGAAACATATCCAAAATTGCGTGACATATAAATTTACCCAAAACAAACACACAGACAATGTCATAAGTAGGAAATAGAGATTTGTTACATTGAATATTTCCGATACAGTATAAAATATATAATGATAAACGAAATACTTCACATATCCACTGCACATATACACGCGAGCAGAAGTGCAGCAAAATATACAAACAGAAAAATAATAAGTAAGGTAAATTAAACTACCGAATATAATGACGATTAATTAATTACGCAAAGGCGACGGATTAGGGATCATTACAAGTGGAAACTATCATAAAACAGAATATGCTCAGTGTTCATTTTTGAAACGTAGTCATGTGCAAAAGTAGTATATAAAAATATTGAAAGGAAGGACATCTAGGGTTAACCTCTCAATGGCGAGAACCATCTCACACCTCCTATCCTGAGTATACATGCCCACGTTTAAATTTAGCTCATTTATCCATCCCATTCTTTCAACACACACAGCCACATTTTCAGCAACTTTACTTAAAGGCAAACCACATTTTCTATCTTCATCCTCTTTTTCAAGAGGAGCGTAAAGAAACTGATTGTAATTGTCCGAATCATGAATTGTACAGCTTCTGTCCTTTTGATATTTTCTACCATGAAATATCACTTTGACACAGCCACGGGCGTGCCTAATATTCATAGTTAAAGATGTCAGGTGCAATCCTCCACATGAACTCGTCTTCACTGACAGCGTGAATTACTGAAGAACGTAAAGCGTGACTAAAAGGATTTAGTCATACTACGCGTTTGTAGGACAACCCTGGCTGCCTATAACTTTCTACCAGTTGTTTTTACCCTCAACCAGTAATACTACAGTCTTGCTATCATTCCAACACCAAAGATTTCTGGAAGTTATTAATCGGCTCAGGACTGTATATTCTTCGAGTGGATGATGTTCACTTGATTTCTTTTGACACGAGGCTCTATGCGTACTCTACGTAATGCAATAAAAATCCGCAATGAAAATATACCTGAAAAACCGATATCAATTGTAGTAGTAGTAGTAGTAGTAGTAGTAGTAGTAATGAAGCAGGCCAAATAGGACTATTTGAAGTAGGAGATAAAAAGACTATATTCATTGAAGTATTTAACCGCCGTACCTATTGTTATTGGATCCCTAGGTACTATAACTACGACATTAATGACCTAAATTGAAAAGAAAGGATTAAATGTGAGGACATAGAATCTGCAGAAAATAGCGTTGCTGGGAATAGCAGAAATCCTCTGCGAAATTTTCGAACTTTGAATGAAGAGTGTTACCTGAGTTCTTTGGTTGTGGACAGATAACACTTTGTTACATTGCCTAAGAAAGGTGCCAAATTAAACAAGAATAACAACTTCATAATCTAACCTATGCTGCAGTTTGAATAGCCACTGCACTGTGTAAGGGGAAATGCTAAATATATCAAAAGTAACGGAAAATACAAGTAACCGGACGGGAAATAAACATGGTAAGGGTCAATTAGAAATAAGATTAATGCCATTAGCTATGATACCGAATTATTTACGAATACTAAGAGCAAAGAAAATGGTAAGATGCCAGATTCTAAGAAACTGAATATGAGATATAGCATAAAATGAATAAACGAAATCGATGAAGTGACCGAACAAATGCATCAAGCAAAGCATCCAAAACTATGTCACACATATAAAGAATTGTCTAAAGTAAAGATCAAACTGCTTCAAGGATAACATTATGTTCCGAGACAATACTGAAAATCATTTGCAAAAGAAAATACAAAACCATTGAAACCACACTTCTTAAGTAAAAGTTGTGCAAACGTTTTGGAAACGAATCCGGTCGAATAATAATTAATGCAATTGTCATGCTGCTTGGAATCATCAGCAAATCAGAGATACTGAACGTATTAAAAAGCAGACATTGAAAGATATCTCTGCTCTCTAATTTGTTTTGTTAAGATATCTCTGTTGAAGCTCTCAGACCAACACTGAGAAAATCTTGTAAATGGATATAAAACGGAATAGAAAGAATATCTAACTGCTGAAAATGAAAGAAAAAGCTTTCCTGGGCAAGATTTGAACTCACTACAAGAGAAACCAGCATAATGAGGCATTTTGCCCAACTTTTCATTCAACATATCAGTACACCAAATATTGATAATGGTTTCAAAATTAGGCACCACCGAAATTTAGAGAAGCTTGACTGGTACGTTATTCTATCGACCCAAAGGGAATGAAAACAAAGTCTACATTGGTAGGATTTCAACGCATATTGTGAAGAGCATAAAGAAATTGTGCACTTATTTTTTGGAGTCTCTAACGATTCTGACTGGCTACTTCATCTCATAAGTTAATTCTCATAATGCGCCAAGTCTCTAAGCAGCATTTATTAAATGTATAAAGTGTTTGTTTTCCCTAAGCTAAATATAATTTAGCAATACACGTTTGCCCCTTTATAAATATAAAGTTTTGACTCAAACACCCATACGCGTACACAGATAAGGGTATAGACCAACAAAGAAACGTATAGAACAAAAAAGAATTGAAGATGCAAATGAATATATACATGTGTGTGTATTTGTGTGTGTGTGTGTTTTGTGTATGTGTGTATTACGATGCCGTTTGAACTTACTCGTGTAATTGTGTTTCGCTGAATAACGTATCAGCACACCTTTTAAATATGATAATGCATATCTCACAATGTTCAAGTTCTTGCTATTTTCACCCAAAATTTTAAAGTAGTTCTTCACTTCAGACTATGATTTGCAACGTATCTTACACAGTGCAGTACATATCAAAGTATCGGTTTAAATTACATTAGAAACTACAGTTTACAATCTACTTTGGATTTAGGTTATTTTATTGATATTTTTATGTCACTAAAATCTAAAAGATGAAAGAAGGATGTACAATTTTATGGGAGTAGAACACAAATCATAATCGGCGTATTTAGCAATAACCAGATATATTATGAGAAAAAGTGCATTTAAACGCTCAGTCGTGGCGTTTCAATACCGTCTAAAGAATTACATTGCAGCTGGATTAACCAATATTCTTTGAAGAAGACGACATTCAGATACTACAGACCACTGGTAGGAGTGTCATATGAAAAGAAAAGCTGCCATTATGGAAAACTATGAATATACATATATTGTTCGCTCTGCATAATAATCTATTACTTGGCAGCAAAACTGATACGTATATTTCTACGAAAGCTATCGTATAATATAATATAATATAATATAATATAATATAATATATATATATATATATATATATATATATATATATATATATATATATATATATATATATATATATACACACACACACACACACACATATATATATATATATATATATGTATATATATATATATATATATATATATATATATATATATATATATGTAAATATATATACATATGTATATCTATGTCTGTATGTATATATGTATGTATATATATATGTATATATAGATATATATATATATAAACATATATTCACAATACACCAATACACATACATAATGATATATATGTATATATATATTTGTATATATATATATTGTCTTTGTGTATATCTATGTATATATGTAAATATATGTATAAATATATATATATATATATATATATATATATATATATATATATATATATATATATATATATATATATATATATATATATATATATATCCATACATATGTATGTATGTATGTATGTATGTAAGTATGCATATATACGCACATATATGAGTTCGTGCATGTAATCAAATGTATAAGTAGTAAACAATACTAAAATGTATATAAAAAGGAGACAAAGAAGATAAGCCGCATTCTATCAAACAAAACAACGTACACGCTTGAAAGGAAAACTCTTGTTAAAAAGGGAAAATAAAGGCAAAGAAAGTACGACAAAGAACAGGTGTATAAGTCTTCAGCCTGTATAATTATACACATGGCAATGTAAGGAGTATAAGAGAAATAAAACAAAATGAAACGCAGATATTTAGCATAATTTGTTAGTAATTGGTAATGTTTAATATTCAATTATTCCCTAATAACAAACCTGTTCCGTGCTTTCAAAGGAAGCAATAATAATAATAATAATAATAATAAAAATAATAATAATAATAATTTCATGCATACAAACGAAAACAAGAAATAAAATAAAAGCTGATACAACAAAGACACCAACAACAAATATAACAGCTCGAAGAACAATAATAGCAATGGTTTCAAATTGTGGCACAATGCCAGCAATTAATCGATTTCATGGTTTCAATTACTTGATCTCCCTTTATATTATTTTATTGACGCAGGATGTATAAAAGAGCAAAGTCGACCTCGGCGGGACTTGAGCTTAGAACTTTAAAATGCGAAAGAAATGTCGAAGTATTTTATCCGAAGTATTTATTGCATGCGAACACAGCATTAGAGCAGAAGAAAACAACATAGCATGGTATGTAAAAATGCCACAGAACCGCTATTATTAGACGTAAGAAGTCAGACTTGTGTAGGATGAAAGATTGCAATGATAAAGCACTGTAGAAGCAATTAAAACGATAGAAACTGAAAATAGATGGGTAAAGAAAAGAATGCAAGTGCAATTTCATAGGAATGTTGAAAATAAGACAGATACAGAAACAAGATGGCTTTGGATTACTAAATGTGATTTAAAACCGGAAACAGAGGCTCTAATCTGTGCTGCCCAAGAGCAAGCATTAAGAACAAATTACATAAAATACAGAATAGACAATACATCAGAAAGTGATAAGTGCAGAATCTGTGGACAAAATGGTGAAATCCTATGGCATATTACCAGCCAATGTACGCCACTAGCCCAGAAGGAATATAAGAGACGCCACAACGATATAGCCAGGCTTGTCCATTGGAAACTTTGCAACAAATATGGACTTGAGAGAGAAAAAAATTGGTGCAACCACAAACCCGACGGCATCATCGAAAATGATAATACAAAGATCCTGTGGGATTTTTTGATTCAGTGCGACCGTGAGATAGAGAATAGGAAGCCAGACATAGTCTTAATGGAGAAAGATAACGCACTATGCTGGATCATAGATATAACATGCCCAGCTGACAACAAGATATGCGATAAGGAAGAAAGAAAAGTCGATAGATATGACAGGTTAGCTTGATAGGTTAAGCAGTTGTGGTCGATGAAAAGGTGGTAGTGAACACCGAAGTACATCTCCAGCGTTAGAAGCTCTGCAAAGGCAGTAATATTAATAATAATAATAATAATAATATAGAAAGGATTGAGGTAACTCCTCCTGAAGATATAGAGTCAAAATTAAAAGAAGAGTGCCATTTGCTATCTCGTGAACAATATTTCGACATCTTGCGTGTCTTCCACTGGTTCAAAAAATAAATTTGTCAATCTACTTCATTTTCGTTTATATAGAAAGGATTGAGGTAACTCCTCCTGAAGATATAGAGTCAAAATTAAAAGAAGAGCGCCATTTGCTATCTCGTAAACAATATTTCGACATCAATTTTTTGAACCAGTGGAAGACACGCAAGATGTCGAAATATTGTTCACGCGATAGCAAATGGCACTCTTCTTTTAATTTTGACTTTCAATAATAATAATAATAATAATAATAATAATAATAATAATAATAATAATAATA
>NC_142928.1:76815684-76833184 GCF_046866305.1 Octopus bimaculoides | reverse complement strand
TAAAAAGAAATTGTTGATTGTATCACATATGCAGGATGTAGCAACAGGATGTGTGAATGTTTTAAACCCAAAGAACTTACACGTGAGATGTTCAAGTGTTTTATTTTCGTACAAGGCCTTACAGCAAGTGAAGATACAGAAATTTGAGCAAGAATTCTGTCTAAATTGGAACATGCAAACCAAGATCTAACCTTACAGCCTGTAACAGGTGAATGCCAAAGGATGGTAGATCTGAAACACGATGTAGAAAATAATTCAAGAAAAGGATGCCTCAAAAACATAGATATACTGATTGCAATGACGCTATCACGGCCTCTTCTAGTGGTTCCATGCTCTGAGGAATTAGCCTCGATAAGCAGTCTGCATTACCAATTTTCTTCAATGGAATATTCAGCATCTTAAAATTGTAGTTGAGCAATATTTTACCCCAGCGTTGTAGTAGGTTCGCTGTATGTGTAAGCAATCCTTTCTTTGATCCAAAAATCGATCGTAATTATCAATGGTCGGTTTGTTACAAAGAACGTGACATTAGTCCACATTTCGTCTATTGTGTGTAATATGGTCCAGGAACTGCCGGTGACAGTACATGGTATACAGATGAAATCCGTAGAGGATAGTTACATCACCAGAATGAAAGAAACCTTGAAAAAATAAGCATAATAAAAATACAAATTCAAATAATTTCTCACTCTGTGACGATGTCTTAATGTACGCGTGGAGAGCAATACTACCAAGTGCACTATAGGAACGAATATTGCAACAATTCCACTGTGGGCACCCGGGAGAGTCCAGAATAAAAGCTTAATGAAAAGCTTTGTACATTGGCCGACAATGGACATGGGCATCGAGAATTTAGTGCAAGCATGTATAGGTTGCGCGTTGGCAGCCAAAGTACCACTAGTAGAATACCAATCGTGGCCGGAGACCGAGAATATATAGAATAACGCCAAATCTAAATACTAATTCAGGAAATTCACCACCAGAGTTAATGTTCGAGCGTAGAATAAAATCAATCTGCGATAAATTATTGCCAGAGAAAAATAGATATAAAAGAAAGACAAAAAATATATTTGAAGGAAATACAAGAAATATTACAAAACATTTCGAAGTAGGAGATGAAGCTCAATTCAAACATTACATAATAGTAAAGAAGGTTGGGAAGATGGCTGTGTAATCAAAATATTAGGCAACGTGATGTATTTAATTAGAGGACAACGGTCGGAATATAAGAGATACCTTAATCAGTTAAAAGTGAAGACATATAGAAGAACGAAGGATAATACCAATGGAAGTCTTGTATGATATGTTTGAAGTACCAGCACCGAGAGATATTGAACCTTGTAGAACCAGCTTCAGAAAATGAAAACAGACTAAAAATCTGGAAGTAATGCCTACGCGAAAGATATATCAAATTTTCAAAAATACAAAAAAAGACAATATTTAATTTTCGAAAATATAAAAAAAGACAAATGTGCTGAGTTTAACGAATGAAAAAGTACTGTGAGCAACGAATAATTTAGGCAAAAGGAAGAGAGGGAGAGGTGCTGGAAAGGAAAGAAAACAGAATAAAAATAAAAGAAATTTCACTTTCTCATAATAGTCGAAATCTCAAAAGGGGAGACGTGATGAGAGATACGACGCATCCTTGCCAGTGATAGACTGGTCCGAATAAAGTATTAATTGTAACGATCCGAGTGAGTTCGGAGTCGAATAAACTTCATTTTAGTTCGCAGTGAAGTCGGAAGGTGTCGCTTTTCAAAAGTTTATTTGTGAACATGCTCAAAATCAAGAAGAAAAAAATATGAGGAAAAATATACTTCGAGAAACAAAGAAAAAGAGGTAATAAAAAATTTGCATGTGTATAGACAGACATTGAAAACAATCATAATTTACACAGTCTGCAGATTCTCTTTTCCGTTTGTCTAGTTTTCATGATTTTGTATGTCAAATTTTTTTCCATTTAAATATATTTAATATTTTGGCTGAGCAAAACATTAAATACAAGATGAAATTTTGGAGTAAAGAAAATATATTTGAAAGAAGAAAAATTATGTAAGAGAAAAATTCAAGAATGAGGAAAAGAAATAATATATAATACATATGTATGTTTTCTTGCAAAAGTAAGGTGGTAGAAAATTATGGTAGACTGCGAGGTGTCGTTGTAGCGCTAGGTGTTTTGCTTAGATATATAGTTCAAATAGATTTGTAATTCCCCCGTGTCTGCGTGTAGTAGCCGTAGTAGCCCATTCAGGTTGATTTCAGATTATGGTATGGTAATCTACGATGTATCTTCTGATTTATTTCGTACAGATGTCTAGATGTCTAGGCAGCTTCACTGAACTTATAATTCGTTATATATCTCAGAGCTGACGGTATTTCCCTGCAACATGCTACCGGATTATTTTAGGCATTTGTCTCATTTCTAGGACTGTTTCGAACGTGACCCTGCGGCAGGCGTTCATCCAGGTGTGCAGCGATCTTTTCAAGCAACCGTGTAAAATTCTTCAGCCAGTAACCTAGTACTCCATCCGAACCAGGCCCTTTCCAGTTTAGTCTTCTTCTTTTACTTCACTCTCACTGAATAGAAATCTATTCTGACGTCCTTTAGTCTTTATTCAGATACAAAATGTCTCCACTAACCTGTGTTAGCCACCTTACACATTCTTTATGCTTCACTGGCCTATTCTCCCCAAAATAGCTTACTTTCTTCCGCACTAGGAAACGCTTGTCGATGTTGTTCGTCTATATTTCTCAAAAAGACACCTATTTGATTGAAACAGTCTATTCTGTTCACAACCCTTGCACCTAGCTTCGTATATTTTCATTTTGGCTTTTAACGCCATCACCTTTCTGGCAATTCTTTATGTGCATTTTGATTTCCCATTTCTTCTAGCTTGTAACGTCCTTTCATTTTTTTTATTACTAACTTAAAGTTGAGTTCTCTTGCTATTATCCTATTTAACTCCACCAGTTGTTTCCGTGTCTTTTCCAACTCTGTTAGTATTCTTTCCTTCAAACGTGTTTTTGTCTTTTCCTCTCCTTTCATTGATTTAAGAATTTTCAGCTAGTATCCTAAAATGTCAGCGACAACATTAGCTGGTTAGCTGGTTTGTGTCATTAATGATTTCTCTTTTAACCAAGCTCAAAACGCCAGTTGCTTTGTCTATTGCTCCCGTTACTTTTACATTTGGTACCTTTTCACTATTCACACCAAACATTTTAGCACGCAGCATTTCTAGAATCCCCTTCTCTTCATTGTCGGTGCTATTTACTTCATCAGAATTCTTAGACATATTCTGATTTCCTTCTTTTTCATTTTCTTTATCTCTAACGCCTTCGTTACCACTTTCTACCACTGTTGTTTCATACTCTTCCTGTTCATTTTGTTTATTCTTCTCTGAATCTCTTCAATCTCTCATCCTGTAGTACAATCGTTTATACAAATTGCCCTAGCTTGGTTTATCAATCGCTGAACAGAAGCTTCAAAGACTCTCGCTTCATCTCACACTCTCTTCATTCGTTTCACTTCTCAACCAACATCCAGTCACAATCTTCTTTACTTCTTTTTCTCCATTTCATTTTTCCGCCACTGCACTTTTTACTTCGATTCTCATCAATGGCTTAATGAAGACCTGCCAGAGCTTTACTCCTTGCCTGTCGTGTGCCATACCTTTATATTAACTGTTCCGTTCTCGGTTACATAGATATTATTATTACTTGAATATACCACGACCCATTTTGGGATAGCACTTTAAATCACCAGTATTTTTTATCATGAAACTATCTCTAAGTGGTTTGCCAACCCAGTCTTAGAGAACCCACATCTTCCTTCGTATCCACTGTTGGATGGCCGTTGACTATCACGAGTTCGTCCACGAGTATTATTTTTCTTCCTCCGGGATCTCCAACTACTACCCTACTTACTAAGCATGCTTGGTGTGTTTACCAGTTTTCTCGCTGACGATGCGACCATTGGTGTGTTTATTTCAAACCTAATTACAGCATACACTCACCACCACCGGAAGCTCATTAGACATTTTCTCCAGACCAGCACAATAACGCAAGTACAAGATATACAACTGAAGTCTCTCTCTCTTCGCCAATTCCTCCCATCACTGTTAGGTCTAAAACATGTGACTTCATTTTCATTATTGATATTATCATCATTATGATTCCAGTTATAATGATTATTATTACCATCCTCATCATTACTACAACCACTGTCATCGTTAGTATTACTCTTTTGGAACACTACCACATTAATTTCACCATTACTATGATTATCACAATTTTTTTATCATCTTTACTACAATCTTTATCACGATTTCTAGTAAAAGTGACATGTGTGATTGGGCGCATCGCGGAAATGCAAGCAAGTTTTCAATGTTGAAGATATAAATGAAACAAATTAGAAATATAACTTATCATCTAAAATTTTGTGAAATAAACAAAACAAAAACAATTTTAAAATGTATTTATGCTGTTATTCTACATGGAAATAATTGTCGAACGTAAATGAGAAAGAAGTAAAGAAATGATTTCATCTATTCTTACGATACCATTAGTTCAAATTATGATCAAAAGGCTAAGCGAAAGAGAGAAAACAATCTGAATATTCAAATACATAACACTATTCTGAAGTCAGTCAGAGTGAGCCAGCAAGCCATCCAACGTTGATGAGAAATGAAATTTGTGTGCAATGCGTTTTCTATCCAATTTCAAACTAAGCAATGTCATTATTATAAGGTCAAGTATGAAATTTGTAGTAAGGTATATGGTAAAGTTTGACAGTTGCTCATTTTGCGCCATTATTACAATTTGGTTATCTTCATTTTTTGTTACAAAGCTGACACATCTATTTCTTTATTCTAACTCATTTTGTTCTTTATAAAGTATTTAGAAATCGTTTTTTGCTACAGTTTTGAAATATGAGTTCTTCCTTCGAAATACAGCATCACATACAGCTTGGAATATTAATGGAGGATTTCATTACACAGCAGACAGTATCAAATGAATTTGCAAAATTTCGTTCTCGTAACTTTGACCTCACAAATGAGCAACGCGGTCGACTAGAAACAAAGATGAATAATGACAAACTGAAACTACCGTCGAGTTAGATCCATATCAAAGTGCCTGTGAATTATTGTTGTTGTTTGGTGTTAGCAAGCAAACAATATTGACTCACTAGTTCTAATCGGTAAAGTGAAAACGTTGGATAAGTGGGCTCCACATGAACGCAATGAAAATCAGAAACAGCAACTTTTGGAAGCCTGCATTTTGCTACTTTCTCGTCACAAGAATTAATCATTCTTTAATCGAATTGTAGCATGTGATGAGAAATGGATCCAATACAACAGCCGTAAACGTTCAGCACAATAGTTGGACAAAGACGAGCTACCAACACACGGTCTAAAAAGCAAAGTTCATCAAAAGAAGCTGATGGTGTGTGTTTGGTGGTCTGGCGCAGGTGTGATTCATTATGACTTCATTAAACCTGGCTCATTAATCACGACCGAAGTATACTGCTGACAACTGGACCAGATGATGCAGAAACTTAGAAAAAAACAGCCTAGATTATAAACTTCTATTTTATTGCAAGACAACGCCAGACCACACATCGCAAAAATGACATTGGTGAAACTACAAGACTACCTGATCTTGCCCCCACTAACTACCACTTCTTCCAGAATTTGGATAACTTTTTGATAGGAAAAATATTTAATTCCGAAGATGCTGTAAAACAGTTCTTCCAAGATATTATTGACTTTAGATTGTCAGGCTTTTACAGTTCCGGGCTAGATAAGCTACAGCTGAAATGGCAAAAATGTCTTGACAATATAGGGGCATATTTTGATGAATAAAACAATTCCTTGTATTTATAAAACATTAACAAACTTTTTTCTACAAATGACGACCTAATAAAATTATTCCTATAATCTTTAAAAAATGTAGATTTCCATGCTCCATCGTTCATTTAGCAACAATCTCTAGCTTTCCGCCTCCCTACTCGAATACATATTTAAACATATTTAAAGTCAAAAGGGGTGAAGATATATGTACAGCACACACACACACACACACACACACACACACACAAACACACACACACACACACACACACACATTCACTCACACACATGCACACACGCATCTATATATATATAATATATCACGAGCCCTACGGATGGCTAAAATTTGTATGAAAATTGTTGTAGGAACAAAAAAACAGTTGAGATGAAACCTGAGTCATACTGTTATGAGTCCAGAACATTTATATGTTACATGACAATAACACTATACTAAATATATATTTCGATCTGTAAAAGAACTCGTGTTGCTGTTTTACAAAAGCTACGGTTTCTTGTAGACCAATTATGTTATCAAACGATAAAAATGGCATTCATTTATAGGAAATGCTGAAAGCATATAATCATGACGGAAGGTTTAGTAGATTAAGTAGAGATAAAATGTATAAAGAGATTAAATAATACAAAATCTGACTTGCCAACAATAGCAAGAAAAATGAACTGGGAGTTATCATTGCTTTATATAACCAACTGTAACTACACATGTAGTAGAACTCCATAAATAATTATAGACAGGGATTCTAAAACGGAAGTAAAAAAACTATAGGGAATAATTGCCAAAAGAACATCTTCGAAACGGTAAACTTGAAAGAGGAGAAATATCACAGTGACAAGGAGGATATTAATTTCAGATTCATGCAATTGCATAGAAATTTAACGTGTTTTATTTCAAGAAATTCCTATCTTATTTCCTGCGTAATGGGATATCGCCAAACGTACACCCGTATGTATGTTTATTTGTATTTTATATATAATAGATAATTTTGCTCGAGTTCCTTTAGATTATAGAAATGCGTATCGCATAATAGCAAGTCTACAAGGATTGTATTCAATATAATCGACTGCGCACTTGAATGCAATTACCTATGGCCATGATGCATTTACTGAGAGCAACAGGCAATGAAATGTTTTTATATATTATATGGAAAATATAGTAATCAAGAGAGTCTTCCTGTACTGGAGAAACATGCCAGTGAGCAACCAATTTCATTTACTGTATGCCTTCTTTACAAATTGCTTATTCCTGATTAAACTTTCGGTGATACTTGTTTCAGGATTTCAGTACCTCATTTTAAACTTGAGTATTTGGTGAGATTGTAGTGGCAGTTTACAGTCTCTAACATAAAATAACAAGCGTTTCTCATGCCACAAGCAATGCCTGTCGACCGGCGCACATGTAGCATATCGTTACATGTCATGTGAGAATATACATGAAAACATAAAACAGAAATAAAAGACACATTTTCATTTTGTTGTTTCACTTCCTCAGATAAGAAAGGTATGGCCACAACATTTCAACGAGTAGGAAATGGAAAACCACTGCAACAATATACAATGGATGATGAGACGACAACATATTGTTGAGTAATACCACCGAGCACAGGCATGAGTTGCAAGATCTTACAAATGCATATACAGGCACACACGCGCACACACACACACACACACACACACACACACACACACACACACACGTGTATATATATATATATATATATATATATATATATATATATATATATATATATATATATATATATATATATATATATATATATATATATGCATGTATATATACATATATATAAATGTGTATATATATATATGTGTGTTTATATATATATATATATGTGTGTGTGTGTGTGTAAGTTTTTAAAAGTTGCATGAACATTAATGAAAAGACAAAACAGGTTCATAAAAAAAACCCTACTACAAATATTAATGAGGCTGCAAATCAGGCTATGTGATTCGAGTCGCCTCATAAAACTGTAATAAGCAGAATGAAAATATCATAAATATATACATCTATAACAATCGATTATATAAAACCTGAGTCCTATAATTATTATTCTTTTAGTTCAAAGCAAGACATAGTAATCATCTCTGTATGCATATAATCACATACCTACAGACAAGCATACACACATACTCAGACACAGCGCTACACAATTCCACATGTACACACAAGCACACACACACACACACACAAGCACATACTCACACGCACATGGACATATACACACATACATATATATGAGTGCTAGATATATCCAATAATCGATTAAATTTATTGAATGGTATATCCCATTCAAATGCATGCTCACAAAACATAAAGTGATACTTCAATATTACTTTGAGAATTCCTTGAATAAATGAATACGTGAATATATATATGTGTGTGTGTGTGTGTGTGTGTGTATTTGTGTGTGTGTGTGTGTGTATGTGTGTGTGTGTGTGTGTGTGTGTGTGTGTGTGTGTGTGTGTGTGTGTGTGTGTTGTTGGCTGATGCCATGTATATATGAACAAATATACATACCTAACACAAGTGATAATCGATTAATCCATAAAGCACAAACGAAAGAGGCAAAAGTTTTATGTGATTGTTAGCTACATAATTTAGACCAATTGTTTGCGATATGGATGAAAATAAATGATGAATGGAAATGAATTTGAGCTACATAGAAATCGCCAATCTCTAAGTTCGCTCTTTCCGCTATTGCTGCTAAATCAAACTCTGTCATTATTATCTTTTTTTTCTTTTTTCGAATATTATTGATACTAGAATAATATACTTCCAGTTCAACATCAACGCAGTTGATTTGAGGTGCGAGGTTTGAAAGATAAAAATCTTGTCTGCATCTTGATAATTTATCAGAAATGATCGCAATATAATGAAGTGGCGAAAGCAAAGATTCGGTGAGAAAAAATAGTGTAGTCATATTCATTATTATGTCTGATTACGAAAAAACACTCATATCTTCACCGTTCCTGCGGTTCGTGGTGCTAGTACAAAGTAAGTATACGTATATCAAAAGCAAGCCATAAAATACCACAGCATCCTTCTTTTGGGAATTGCGTATTTAGATTTACAGAATGTATTATATCCTTCACAGTCTTATGACTGAATTTTAATGTCATATCGTGTAACCCTGGTTGAAGATAAGTGCCTCTTCTTAAGTTGTAATCTTGACACAGTATCTGGTTTAACATTACAAATGAATCTAGGATGCGTTTAGCGGACTCCACTCTCATGAATGTAATTAAGACAAGCCTTTCTTTTAATCCTTGTACTCATAATGTGAAACATTAATTGAATGGAATATTAAAATAACTTTTCAATGCGTTAAGATCAATCTGAAACATACTTGCCTTCTTTGCAAGTCAGACTGAGTTGCCGATTAATTTCTCCTCCTTTGGTTCGTATACTTACGTTATCTGTACGTTTGAGGCTTACAACACCCAGCCATCATAACCATGATAAGCACCGACTGTGCAACTACTGACAAGTTTGTAAATGAAACAGAAACATATATTCCATACCTGATAGTCGAAAGAACGGCAAATAATTGATGTTTCCTCGAGACAGTTCCGAGCACATCTGTTAGGAGTAACTCTGTCGTAGGTTTTCTCGTTATTTCCGAACACAACAGAATAAGGTGTTGGATAGAAGTATTCGAGGTATTCTTCTGGAATGCACCATGAAAATAACAAAGTGATTTTAATAAAATAAGATGCAATAAAATATTACTTCAGATTACTATTTCATTCATATGAAAGCAGTATAGTACGGCTTCATTTTGTGCTTTTGCCTATTCTGTTTACTTGCTTTCATTTGCTCTTTCCAAACGTGAATGTTAATGTATTCATAAAAGTATTTTGTTTCTCACCTGAAACCACTTGACATTACTTAAGACATAATGGTCGGTCCATAAACTTCTTTTGTAAAGTGCCAAAACAGTCAACGTAATGATTCTAAATATCTCTCGTATGAATATCATTATCATGGATATCCCGTATGAATATCACACACTTATACTACGAGAAAAGCACAGAATAGCAGCTAGTAATTTCAAGATAGAGTGTAGAGCAACTATGTATTTCCGAGCATCAAATTATGTAAAAGTATCTTGAGATCTGTTTTAGAAGGATTAGTGGAAAATACATTTTATTATTTAAGAGCTACGCTATATAACTTAGGATGAAGCTAATGCATTTATTTATAAAAACAGACTGTAGCCTAAAATCGAAATAACAATGCTTGTATTGGAGGACTTTATGAGTATTTTTTAAGCCTTAAGTCAGTACAAAAGGACAGTAACTATGGCATTTGCTGTGGCCTCCGAGAATGGTAGCAAGAATACCGGAAATTATCTCAGAGACCAATACCTGGGTCGAAATCTTATCACACACCAAACTGCAGTGAAGTCCCCGACAATCAATTGGTCTCTCTCCCACAAAGAGAAACGATGTTTCCAGCAGACTTTTTCGCAGGTTCTATCTAGCAAATTTTACTCAAATAATTCATTATTCGAAAGTTATCGTAAAAAATAAAACACTGGAATCAAACAAGAAACCAGGTAGTTGTAAATGGAAGTTCCATCTACAGAGTTACTTGGCGCAATAAAGTAATATATTACTTTTAAATGTTGCACATGATGACATATTTAGGTTAGTAGAAATTGGTTATTTGATACCATTACATTACTAGCTCTTATTTTATGGAAGCTGAAGCATGAAACCAAGGTGGGCAGGATTAGTACTTAGAAGGTAATGCAGTATTAACACTCACCTAGACACTGCGAAACGTTCATTCTTTTGTGAATCAAAAACTGTGGCCGTAGTACTGTTTATGCTATTATAATATTTAGTTACAGTAAAATAGAAATAAGTTTTTACTTAAACAGCATGCAAGCTATGCTTACCGTCAAAGGAATATGAGTGGTTGACAGCGGAGGAAATTAGTTTTCCGTTATGATAATGTTTCAGTTACACAGATATCTAAATACAGAATATGTCTCTAAATTTTGTTCTTACACCTTAGGGAGATGGTTTGAAATAAATTGTCTACATAATTGATAAATTTCCTGTATATTTCAAATAGCTATTCATTTCTAACTATTTCAGAATTGCAGCACTACTGTACAGAGCAGGCATCGAGAGCATGTAACACTATCACTAAAAAGTTATGAAAACTATTTAAAACTGAGTAACAAATACTGTATTAAAAGCTTTTAAAATCTATGTTTTTTCTTTTTTGTTTCAGAAATAAACTAGTTTATGAAAATGAAATTTATTCTAAATTTTCACAACTTTGAAATTGTTTCTGTTTTCCTTGCTTAAGTAAATTGTTATCACTTCTTTGTAAAATGCCATTTAGTAAAATATTTGTATATGTAAACATATATATATATATGTGTGTATGTGTGTGTGTGCGTGTGTGCGTATGTATATATATATATATAACAGAGAGTGTGTATGCATGTGGCTGGGAAGAGATATACACAAAGAGCAAACGAGAGAGAGAGAGCGCGTGCGTATGTGTATAATTTAATTTTAAGGGAATCTTTAGATGCTTTAAAATTTTAAGGCTTCTTTTCGTTTTAACGTTATTATTACTTCATGCAGTCCAAAAACATTGAATAAATAAAAACAGAAAGGAAAACTAAAATAAACTACGAATTATTTTCAGAGACTACTAATTATCTTCCAGACTACCTGAGTTATTGTTACCAATTGAATCATTTCTCTAAATTATCAACAAAACCATTTTGATGTCTCAGGCTGCGGCGATATTTGAATCGACTGAATGTCTAATTTTTGATAATTTGCGTATTTTTATCAGCCACCAAAGTAACACCAGCATCACCACTACTGCTACTACTACTACTACTACTACTACTACTACTACTACTACTACTACTACTACTACTACTACTACTACTGCCGCTGCTCTGTCTTTTCGCTGATAAATTTTATGATTCATAATTTGCTTTTTATGAAAATGTTACTCGATATGAATTTTTTTTATATATAATTTCAATTGTTGATATTAGTGCTGCAGTTGTATGTATCATTGAAAATGCTGCAACAGCTCGTCCTATCATTATTAATATTTTTCTTATTGGTATTGTTGTTGTTGATGATGTTGTTATTCTGTTCATGATCATCGTCATCATTATAATTTCACCTCCTTATTGCTAAGATCTTAATAATAATTGTTTTTCAGACAATCATGAAATCATATTTTTATAAAATTAATTTCTAATAGTAATCTCGTTTGTTATTTTCCGCCTAATTGTTTTCGTAACAAAAACATTTAATATATTCATCAATATAATAAAACAAAAACATGAAATATAAATATGACAGCTGACATGATATGAGCATCAGAATTTTTTTTTATAAAAAAGAACTATTTGTTCTACAAATATAATAAGTGGTCTTTTCATAAGAGCAATCGTTACTTTTAGAAATTTTTGTTGGATCTGCATAATCAACGATGCACGAATGATAAATAAATAAATAATAATTACAAGGAAAGAAAGAAGGGCGGGAAAATGAAACATTAAATGAATGAATGAATTAATGAATGGAAGGCAAATAATAATTATAAAATAAAATTAGGTAAAACGAAAAACAAGAGGAGAAGTCCAGTAAACTGTGATATTGATCTCACATAATTATACGTTAGAGAATACTGCCGGGAAAAATGCAATGCAACTATCAATTAATGCGTTTTCAATAAATTTTTAGTGCGTATCAGGGAGCGATAAAATCAAAGTGTGCGGACGTTCAGAAATGCTTAATGTAAGAATACATGTAGGATTGTATGTTTATATCTATATATACAAATTAGTGTAAACAAGTATTTGGAAATATAAAAAAATCCTGCACAAGTTGGAATATATATATATATATATATATATATATATATATATATATATATATATATATATATATATATATATATATATATATATATATTAATGCTTATTTTTCCATAAAGATAAAGTTATCACAACAGTTTCGTTTAAAACTGAAGGATCACTCAATATTGTTTAGTAAATTGCATATTTATTCATTTTACAAGGAAAAGATTGTAACCGACTTCAAACTTTCGGCATACAAGACGTCGTTAGCCTTATGTGATTATAGGAACATATACACACATGCATACATTCATACATACATACATACATACATACATACATGCATACATATAAATATACATACATACATATATACACACACACACACACACACACACACACACACACACACACACACACACACACACACACACACACATATATATATATATATATATATATATATATATATATATATATATATAAACTGTCTACTCACTGGAAATAAGAGTTAACACTCTCATTTGGGCCACCAAAAAATATATACATTCAAAATAACGGATTCAACAGTACACGGGCGAGCGGAACGAAAAAAATCATTCACATAGCTCTATAGCATAAAGCTATATATTTAATGGAATAGGTGTATGTGTGAACCGGTTCCTGGCTTAATACAACGATCTTGCCTTCTTTAGCACATCTTAGCACTTTGAAACATCTTCTATGTATACATATATATAGCAATATTTCAGAAAGTGACGGGCTTCTGTTACAGGTTTGCGAAACTTTAAGATGCTTTGACCCGAATCAATCTGTTTTAAATAGTACGTGTAACTCCCACTGAAAGTATTGAGTGCGCTTTTCTTTCATTTGTCTTCTCATTCGTGTGTCTTTGAGTGTATATATATATACACACACACACACACATGTATATGTATATATATATATATATATATATATATATATATATATATATATATATATATATATATATACATATATATTACACTAAAACTCAGTTTGTTTTCTTTCCATTTGATTAAGCTGATATAGATTACAATTAAAAATAGTCATTTACGCTTTTAAGAAAAAAAATTAAATTGAAAACGTCGACACTTTAAATAGTCGTTGGTAGCTACTTCTCTCCGTCCTTTTTTCTTTCTTACATCTTCCCTTAATCATCGATACGACTTTCGAGTCCTGTAGACTGAAAGAAAGAAATTCTACCTATATTTTTACGAGATATCTTTTGAATCTCGGTTTCTTGTTCTCTTTCTTAAAGAGGAAAATTACTATTTTATTTAAAATAAGATATTAATCTTTATCATCTTACTCAAAAGAGAGAAAAACAGACAAAGACTATCTCTTTATAGATGAAGATCAGTTGCAATGGGAGGGGTTGAATCTCATAAGAATAGAAAAACAACTAATGACAAATGGGTTGTACCTAATAATGAAACATTTTTAAGAGCATTCAAATTCCACTGCAACGTTGAAATCATTTGCCTCAGTGAGATCAATTAGGTACGTCATCAAGTACTCTCTGAAAGGAAATATCTATGCTGCTGTTCAAATAAACAATGATAACGAAATTAGTTAATATCTAATGGGTAAGTATATTGGACCAGCCGAAGCAGTTCCATCCATTTTAGGATTTTCAATGCATGAAAGAGCACCGGCAATAATGACACAGCAAGTTCATCTGCCAGATGAACAAAAGTGTTGCTCAGAAATAATGAGAATATATACGGTTGTCAATGAACGTCATATGAGAACAACTTTTTGTGCATCAATGATGACTTTGCAAAACATGACTTTATGTGGAAGTAACCTTGTATTTCACTTGGAACAGTAGTAACAAAGAATGGCAATAAAGAATGCAACGTTGGAGGCCATTTGTACGTTTTCAAAGAAGAAACACTTAGTCGTGTTTATGTTGTCACACCAAAGGTAGGAGACCTCTATTATTTAAGAAGTTTATTGTATGAAGTTCGACATAATGTTTTTTCCTTTCCCGCCGCGCATCAATGTTTTTAACTGGGAGTGCTTCTGGCCAACCGGGTTACAGCAGGTACATCTAGCATATATATTAATAGGCATAAATTAGGGAGAGCCAAGTCTATTTTGCACATGTGTTAATGTTTCGCTGATTGACACAAACACATGTGCACACATATGTGCGTGTGTGTGTATAATCGTATATGTATGTCCGTGTACGTTATGTAAGATGGCGCATGGCCTATTAGCTAGTGAATTACACTCACAAATGTCAAACCGTGGTTTCGATTCTCCAACTAGGCGTCCATTGTGCTCTTCGGCAAAGAACACCTAGGTTTTACTGCTACCATTTCCATATCTAGCGGATGGCGCAATCTACAACTTTACAGACAGTATCGATTTGATGGAAAGAGTGACGTAATGTACAGCACAAGTTTTCAGTTGCCACAAGCAAAAAATCTACGCAGGTTGTTTATCGAGAAATAGCAGAACGCTCTTCTTCCGTCTACTAGAAGTGAGGCCACGGTATGTATATATGTATATAAATTCATAGATGCAAACACACAAGCAATCTACCGCACCAAGACACACACACACAAACACACAAACACACACACATACAGACACACACAGATATATATATATATATATATATGTATGTATGTATGTATAGATATGTATATGTATATAGACGTGTATATACATATATATATATATATATATATATACATATATATATATATATATATATATATATATATATATATATATATATATATATATATATATATATATATATAACTGTGTGTGTGTCTGTATGTGTGTGTTTGTGTGGGTGTGTCTTGGTGCGGTAGATTGCTTGTGTGATGAAGACAGGCGGTGTAGACAACAAACAGATGTATTAGTTTAACGCCCGGGAACTGAAAAAGTCTTTAACGTTTCGAGCCTACGCTCTTCCACAGAAAGGAACACAGAAAGAAACAAGGAGAGAAAATAAAGAATGCGAAGTGGCTAGCGATCTAGAATATACATACATATATATATATATATATATATATATATATATATATATATATATATATATATATATATATATATATAATAATAATAATAATAATATATAATAATGAGTATTGGAACTTGTTCATCCCCGAAACTAATTTTATAATTTTATATAGCATATCCTAATGAGCTGAGTAGTCGGTGCAGCAGGAACACGTGTAGGTCATTATAACGTGCATCATAAAATTATAAGTTTTGTGAATGAACATTTTTCCATAATTCAGCGAAGTGTACACGGAATCACCTATCGGAAGAATTCACAGAATGACTCGCAATAAATAGTAGTCACAGACATAAAATACTAAATGAAGTTAGCCGTTAACTGAAACTTAATTGAGAGCCAATAAGGTATGTCTCTCCAACTCACATATGTGAGTGTGTTTCTATGCGAAAAATTCCAAAAATGTAACTAATGTCTCCTGATTTAATTATCTCTCCAAACAGCCAATGTAACATTTCTAAAATAATGTTACAGACGTTATATTTATTCAAATATAAATCAAGTTATAGACAGAACTAAATAATCACCTCCCTCATACATATGACTAATATATAGAACTATCTTTACTAATCTGTAAACATATGTTGCATAACGTGATTTCCATTTTAAAAGTACAGTATTGCTTTTACTGAAGGCGTTATCTTCATATGATACACAATCACAATTTTGTGTACATATATTTGTGATGTATGTGCATTGTGCAACCTTATCAGACTATTAGTCATGATGGGTATATTAGACTTCGTGTATTTGTATCCCAGCGTCACTTTGATGGCTTATGCTGCTCTCTCACAGTGACGACGATGATGATGATAGGCATCATGATGATAGTGATAATAACCCTTTCTACTATAGGCACAAAGCCTGACATTTGGGGGTGGGGGCATTCGATTAGCCCGACCCCAGTTTTTCACTAGCACTTAATTTATCGATCCCGAAAGGATGGAAGGCAAGTATTTGAATTACAAACATTAAGACAGACGAAATACCGCTAAGTATTTCGCCCAGCTTGCTACCGATTCTGCCAGCTCACCGACTTATGATGATAGTGATAATAATGATAATAGTAACAACAACATCAACAACAACAGCAATTGATAATCTTCCCTGACATTTATAATGTTACGCATAATTGATGACAATTAACTTACCTTTCAGCTCGTAATGCATGACTCGAAAGTTGCTATCATCGACAGGCGCGATTCCATGAACATTTGCAGCAATATATTTGCTCATGTGACATGACTGATCGGCAAACAAGTAATCAAATGTTGCACACTTGAAAGTATGTTCTGCTAGACAGAGCTGTGCACATGCACCCAAAGTCAGTCCTAACATGATCTTTTTGTACAGCTGCACGCCCTCTAGTGGTCGCAATGATCCGAAGCCATAATTCACAAATTTGGAGAGTGGTCCTTCTGCAAATATAAACGTGAAGAAAAAGCAACAGTTGAGATGTAAAATTCTTGACGTGGGAGTCTTCAAAAATAGATACGCGCGCGCACACACACACACACACACACACACACACACACACATACATCCACACTGAGTGGGTGCTGAAAAGTTCCTGGCATTGGGTAAAAGAAAATACAGGAAGATCAGTTAATTATGATTTTTATTTAACATATTTCACTCTCAGATCGACGCACTTATTGCAGCGGTTCTTCAGTTTTTCTAAGCCTTGTATAGGAACCATCACG
>NC_142928.1:76803184-76813184 GCF_046866305.1 Octopus bimaculoides | reverse complement strand
AACCAGTTGAGCGTGACCCTTAGTGGTTGACGATATGTGCATCTCTGATCATGAGCAGAAGTAGTGGGGGAGCATCATAGTCATGTGTTGAGAGGAATTCTTTGGGGTTTGAATAATTCAGCTTTGGAAACATTGGTATTTTACTCAACATCCTTAAACAAACCTTATTCCGGGACCTTTTGAGCGGAATGGGCTACTCGACCTGAAGAAAATTCTAACTGGTCCCCACCTGAGTGGTCATGTGCTGTTTATCTGATATGGGATCTCCATGTTGCGCACATATAGTTGTGATGCATGTGCCTGGTGTGCCATTATCAGACGGGTAGTCATGATGGGTATAATGGGTTTCGTATATTTTACCCAGTGTCACTTTGATGGCAAGGACTGCTCTCTCACTCAATACTACTACTACTACTACTACTACTACTACTACTACTACTACTACTACTACTACTACTAATAATAATAATAATAATAATAATAATAATAATAATAATAATAATAACAATGATTTCTCATATATATATATGCATATATCTGGATTCATAGCATTACTTGAATTAGTCGCAGTGTTTGACTAGCGCTTATTTTATTGATTAATACATAATGAAAGGCATATCAATCTTGGCATAAGTTGGACTCAGAATGTAATAAAATATAATGTAATAGTGCTGTGCTGCATATAGTCAATACTAAATTAGGCAACTATTCATCTAAGACAGGAAAAATCAAATTTTCCTTTATATAAATACTATTGTATGGAATTCGTTAAAAAAAGATTGGGATGGAATTCTTTTTATCAGGGTTGTTAAGATATTGTTAGATATGGAGCATTTAGGATAAAAACATGGAGTAATATCAATAAAGATTGCACTGGAACACAATAATGCTAATTCGAATTCCTTTCTCAATACATTAATCATTCCAAAATTTCAACTCCCATGGCAAATCAAAAATTATATAAACCAGTAGAATAAATAATTATTTACATTAACAAACTAGATAACGATATACTTACTGCAATAGGAATAACGACTTCTCGCATACGTAAGAGTCGATTCATCCACAGTTAAGCTTATCACTGAATTTTATCAAACTTATTACTTTCTGCTACTTTATTTTACCAAATTGGTATGTCAAGGTTACCTCAAAGGGGTTTTGAATTCGTAACTTAAATGGCCATAATTGTGTGGAATTCGTCAAGTTTGTATGACAAATGGGGTTATCGGCAAATACATCAACAACTTTCCCACAACATGCGACGCTACTAATGCTAACATTGAATAACCAAGTTATGTTTAACTCATGAAATTCTTCTCAACAATAAATTTAAAATGTTAACCACTGCATGTCGATGAGACTACGACCTAAATTAACTCCAAATATTCACAAAGAAAAAATATGTATTCATTTTCAAGATGTTCTAGGGAAATAATATAAAAAATTTGACCGCACATAGGAAGGCAGCAAACGCTGGTTTTGTAGATTTGTACTCCAAAATAAAAAACAGCAAGGTATTGTGTACACTCTCTACGGCTCTACAATAGCAATATAATAATAATAATAATAATAATAATAATAATAATAATAATAATAATAATAATAGCACAAAACAGTCATTTCTGAGATAAAAAGAAGGCCAGAAATCTTCCCGTTATCATAGCATAAATGTATATAAGTATATCAGTACACGACTGGTATTTTTATTTACCTATCGCAAAAGAATGATAGTTAAAGTCAACGCCGGATAAACTTCAACTAAGACTGCAAAAAGCTTCAAATATACACCGGTGTAATGTTTTAATGTAGAGAATCACCGTCATTTGTCAAAAACATTTTTTCCGGATTTTGATGAAATATGTAGTGAAACGCTATTTGGATTAATTCTATTGCTACTATGTTATCGCCAAGAGAAATATATTTCTGAGTTTTACTAAAGAAATCACAGCCATTATCATTCTGCTTCGAGAAAATGTGGATGAGAAAGCTGCGATGAATGACAAAATCGGTAGAGCACCGGGCGAAATCTATTGTGAGAGTTAGTTATGCTTCTTTATTTTCCAAACTAAAAACGTCAGTGTTGATAAGCCTTTCATTCTTCAGCGATCAATAAGTAAGATTGAGTTTCTGGGATTGATTTATTCGACAAATCACTCTCCCCAAATGTGTAACTGGAATATTTTTATACCGCTATTAATTGTTCAGCTCCGTAAAAGCTTACTACTACTACTACTACTACTACTACTACTACTACTTAGTAAGATAACATATACATGAACATTTTTTACTACTTATGGGAGATTGTTTAGCGGAATATTTCGTGAGAATAATTAATGTAGATTGAAAGAAAAGACACGCGAAAGAGCATGAAGGAATTCAAAGAGAGAGAAAGAGAAAAGGAGAATGTGAGAAAGAGAGAGAGAGTGAAGAAAGAAATAGAGATAGTAAGAGAAGTATGACAAGTATCCTTAAGAATGTTTGCCTCCTGCCTATAGATTTTCTCTTCTATTAGCGAAATCTCTGTGAGCCGAGCAAACCACTATCTCCTTTATGCTGGACTATTCAACAGAAATATAGTTGAGTGTAATTTCAGAGAATCATTAAATATCGATTTTCTCATGCCATTTAATGAAAGATACTTCATTAAAATCGATTGCTCTGTCAATTTAATATTTATTTTTCAATAAATAACTAAACTTTTGTGAAATTTTGTTAGAAATTTTTACAATTGTCTTTTCAGTATTATCTTTTTCTAATTTATTTTCTCAATTATCCATGCCCTAACAGATTATTAACATTTAAAAATGAATATAGCTTTCTTAAATAGACTCACTTAACACACCAAATAGATAAAAGGGAAATAATATCATCTCGTGTCCATCACTTTCTCCTCGTAGTTATTAACTGTGGAAGTGAAACTGACTGCTATGAGTAGCGAAACCACATTCCAAACTATATAGTTGTTGTTGTTGTTGGCACTCCGTCGCTTACGACGTCGAGGGTTCCAGTTGATCCGATAAAAGGAACAGCCTGCTCGTGAAATTAACGTGCAAGTGGTTGAGCACTCCACAGATACGTGTACCCTTAACGTAGTTCTCGGGGGATATTCAGCGTGACACAGTGTGACAAGGCTGGCCCTTTGAATTACAAGCACAACAGAAACAGGAAGAAAGAGTGAGAGAAAGAATACAGAAGGTTTTGACACCATCCCCTGCCGGAGCCTCGTGGAGCTTTAGGTGTTTTCGCTCAATCAACACACCCGGTCCGGGAATCGAAACCGCGATCCTATGACCGCGAGTCCGCTGCTATAACCACTGAGCCATTGCGCCTCCACTAAACTATATAGTAGGATACTAAATATTTACAATTTCCGTCTTTTAGCACATATACCTTCATTTTACCCGCTTGAAATCACACGTAAATTGAATTTTTTTTTTCTCTTCGATCTCTTCCTTCTTTGTCTTGACAAACATTTCCTGTTTGAAGTGTTGTAACTTCTTTCTTTTTCTAAAATCATAAATATAAGTTTTCCAAAATTATGGCTATACGTTTCTTAACTGTGACATTGGTAGATATAATACTACCTAAAATGAATTTTTAAGGGCGGTGAGCTGGAAGAATCGTTAGCGCGCCGGGCGAAATGCTTAGCGGTATTTCGTCTGCCGTTACGTTCTGAATTCAATTTCCGCCGAGGTCGACTTTGCTTTCATCCTTTCGGGGTCAATTAAATAAGCCCCAGTTACGCACTGGCGTCGATGCAATCGACTTAATCCCTTTCTCTGTCCTTGTTTGTCCCCTCTATGCTTAGCCCCCTGTGGGCAATAAAGAAATGAATATAAAATGATCGTTATGTTTTTTAAAGTACATCAAATACATCAAATACAACCGTACGGACAATCCGTAAGAAGAAGAACAGGGTGAGATGTACAGACGGAACAAAGAGATAAAAAAGAAGACACTGATATAAAGAAATTGAACGTGATGATAGATATGTTTAGAGCTGTCACGTTGAAGCAATTTTTGCTGCTATGTTTGCAGGTTAAGTGAGCATGTAGTGATATATTTTAATGAGGAGGTAAATTAACATTTTTACCTGGGACTCTATTGTGTTTCACCATATCGAGAAGAAGAGTACTGAACAATAGGAGCAATAGCTTTTTCCCCCACCCAACCAACTTGAAGTTATGTGTCACACTTTTAGAAAGTGTCTTCTAGCAGAAAACAGAACGACAATTTCATATCACTTTTCAAAAGAATATGACGATATTTGAGAAAGATTTTGTTGCTATTTCAAGTAGATCAAACAACCATTTAGAGGCTATTGCATTAGTTTGCCTGATATTCATTTTATCAAGTAAATAATGAAAATTAATTTGCTAGCCCTCTACGAGACTTGACTACTTTATCACCATAAGGACTTAAATACCTGAATTATGTACTGAATATACTTGATGGTTTAGTCCTACGAGTATATGTCAAGGAAAACTAACAATAACGGACCTAGATCTACGAAGAGAGAAGAATGTTCTCTTAAGTTACTGAGCAATGGAAGTGAATCCTAAAACCATGTAGTAGCAATGCGAAATTCTTAACCATATAACCATATCTACGATCGCAGCCATTGGTTTTTAAGTGTAATGCTCACACAATTTTAAGTGTAATGTTGACACATAGTGAACGCTGTTATTACTCCCTAACGCCACACATTTTCTCCAAATGTTGAGATTATCTGTTTAAAACACATGTACAAATGATACAAAAGACGCATGCGTAGTGAAAATATAAAATAGCTTCGATCTGAATTCGAACAGAGCTTCAAACAATTCAGAAACTTCATTCTATGATTCATGCTTCAATTATCACCAACTGGATAACTGCACTTTATAAATATGTTAAATTAGGTTGTTTTTGTCGTTGTAAATGTTTGTGAGGTATCTAAAACCTTATTTAATGTCTATATAAAAACAATATCCCGAGTTCAAGAGCGAGTTGTAGTTTTAGCTCTTATTTCTACCTTCACTCGTAAAGGTTCACTCGTTGGCTCAATATGTTATTATCATCATTAAAATCAATAGTTGCGATTCAGATGTATCTTTTTTATTGCTCCCAGTGAAAAGAAAGATTGAGACCATGTTTGAAACATGTTTTGACGACAGCATAAGCTCTGAACTGATGTTAAACGAATAAATTATTGTAAATTTTCTAATTGTTTATGATTTTTTTCTACACATGAAAACAATCTATCTGTTTATTGCTGGTTGATTTTGCTCAGAGGAAATATCCATAAGTGAAATTGAATGCTAAAATGTCAATGTTATATTTTAGTTTGGAAAGATTTATAATGTGAGCATAAAACATATTATTCACAGAGGAACTCAAATATTATAGTACTCTAATAGTATACATTTTATCTATATAATGAACGGGTTATTATGACTCCTGATTGAATTATATCGATATAAATTTTTATATAAGTTGAGAAATATCAACTTCCATTAGATGGCAGTCATTACTAATAACGTCGTATTGTTTTACTGTTTAGATATATCTTTTGTAGTTGCTTGAGGTTATAACACAAAATTATTTGAAATCAAAGCTAGAAACAATTTCCGATATATATATATATATTCAGCTGATAGCATCTGTTATGGGTTACGTGATTTTTATTTTACACAAATGAATAGTCATATCTACTACATCAGATGACTTATTTTTGAAATTTTCAGTACGCTAATGCATGATCTATTATTTGAGAACAGAAGGCACCAACCATAATAAATACCGCAAGATGTTTCAGGCGATGAAGTTATATGCCTGCTAACCCACCAGTCTTTACTGGCATTTTTTTATCTATCCCGAATCTCTGTCCCACTGTTCAACCACTTGTTTTATTCTTTTCTTCTCTCCTGCTTCCAATATACACTCATTTCTAACACTCACTAAAAAGGTTTCCCCACTTAGATACTTCAGCAAGTTTCCTCGTTCAAAATGCACACATTCTTCCACACTTATCAATCCCCTTCCTCAACTTGCTATCTTCATGTGTAAATGTTCAAAGTCTGCACGTAGATGATAGGCTCCATGCATGATTAGGAGATTTCTCATCTTTCAGTCCAACTCCTTGAGATCATCCTCAATCCACTTTCGAGTTCCAGGTCCATACTGAACCACTGAATATCAAATGTTACCTACAGAAATGGTTAAATGTTTGGTATGTAACTGCCAACAGGTACTAGGAGATCTAAATAGGAGAATCTAAATGTTATAATTATAATTTCCTGATACACACAAAACAGCAAAACTGCATTTAAACTTCCAATAAATGACCATAGAATGTTGAACACACTGAAAGAACCTCAATTATCTAGGTGCCAACGTTCTCCGTTCCAAACTGCACATAGTATAGTTAAGGCATACAGAATCGTTTGGCTTCACATGAATAGGACCTGTTCACAAATTTTCACAAATTTCACTTAACCATCCTAAATTATGAAGACAATGCAGGAGAATACAGACTCTAATTTTTAAAAAAAGCAATATGAATATGGCTGATACATTTTGATCGTATGTCTAATCAACAAGACTTGTCATGTAATAACAATAATATCGCAATTGCATGACATGGAAAATGTAAATGAATAACAACGAAGCTAAATTAATCATAACATGAACATCAGTGAACATAAAGAAATAAGAACAAAAAAAAAAGAGATAAAGATAGCTTCAATATTTCCCACCATAAATGGCTTACAGTGTGATGATACTGAAAACAACAGAGCAAATATATACACAGTATCAACGCAAATTTCGTAATATATTGAAAAACGTCAAGAAAGAGACAAAGTGACACTTCCAGTAAATCAAAAGCTTAAATAAAACCCTAAACTGAACATTAAGTGAGTATTTATTTAGAAGAAGGCAGAAAACTGCGATACATATGAATATAGTAAACGATGCAACCAACATATTTTGATACTATCCTGAAACACAGCCATGTTTGAGAGATTAAACTTAGCATCCACAATTAGTACAATAATAAGGATTTCTTACAAAAGTACTGACCTCGAATTTAGGGAAACACAACATTCGATTATATCGACTCGAGTACATACCTGGTATTTATATTTAGATATTAAACTAACAGAAAATATACACACTCAGCGCTCTGGTATCCCGAAACTATAAAAGGCTAAATTTATCTGAGCAAGATTTGACACAATATGTCTTAGCACCTAACAAAAGTATTGCACGCATGAACATTAGTTGGCATACCAGCGATACCTCATAAGTAAGATGAGTCAAGTTATAAGTAGACTTCATAACTGAAAGCTCAAATGTGACCCCATCATGATGCATAGCTCAAATCCAGAACTACTTACCTCCCTTAAACATAATTTATTTTTTAACCAGGGACTAGTAAACCTGACACCATTCAGTAATCGGTGTAAATTCAATGCAGTGATTAGTGACTTTACGAAACCAGTATGCATTTGAATCTCTTTAACAATTCACAATAATAATTTTTATTACTTTTATTCCTACCTCAGTTCATCTAACTGTATATATCTATCGTTACTTTTCATAAAAAGCCTTTACTTTTTTTGATTTCCAATGTGCATTTTCGCTTATTCCTCTTCTTACTTCCCCCCGCCCCTATATATATAAATATATATATCGATGGACCAAAAACGTAATAGAGGACAATAAAAACATAAACATTCGGACAAATAGACGATACAAAGGCGGACAAGAAGTAATTAGGACAGTTGAAAAAAGACGGGTCATTCGTGGCCTTCTTTCGTCAGTCAAGTGCCAGGCGTCACGACAATTTCGGGCAGTTAGACTTGAGATGGTTTGATTTGGTTGCTCCTCAAAAAGTCTAAGGTAAGAGTATTAGGCCCCTATGTAAGAAACCTAACGAATGTGTACAACAAAGACAAAGAACGGAAGGTGGAATCTTTTATTATTCAATATATATATATATATATATATATATATATATATATATATATAATAATAATAATAATAATAATAATAATAACAGTAACAATCATTGGATGGAAATTACACATATTTAATCCATCATTCCACGCGTTTCCAGGGATGCGGACGGTGATCTTAAGAGGCATGTGAGTTGTGGAATCGCGTGTAGCGATGCATTCAATGTTTATAAATTCCACCCAAGGATTATTGTCATTATTATTATAGTTATCCTACATTATATCCATACATTATATCCACACAGCTCGATTCAACCCCTAAAACTGATTCACCAGTGAGCATCATTAGACTGTGGGCAACATAATGGAATAGGAGCTTTATTTGCATATTCAAAACGTTTCCCGTAAACAAATTTAAGACATATATATATGTATATATATATATATATATATATATATATATATATATATATATATATATATATATATATATATATATATATATATATATGCAGATATGAAATCAAATCGTCCCAACACTTTTCACACATACTGTTATAATTTCAATAGATCAAATAAATAACCTGAAACAAATAAATTAAAAGTAGTTTTTACTGAAAGTAGCGTTTCTCTCCTTAGGAAACAATATAATTCTGATAGAATATATAAACATTCATCGCTCTGAACTACACAAACGTATCACGTGCATAAATGCCAACAATACTCGGAATTATAGACAAGATTTTTTTCGACATTTACGTTAAATATGGAAGACGGGAAAACTATAGCAAAACGACGTCGAAATATCCTCACATCTACGACATTTAGTTAGCTCAAATAAGTAAATACGTCATCTACGAAAAAAAAATTGATTTCTTAGACAGGATAAAAGCGACTTGCAGAAGAGAGAGAAAACAATCACTCGAACAAACCAGATTGCATGTTTAAAAGTAAAAATGTATTCTTCCTATGCTGAGTATAAGTGTGTAGCTAGAGTGCAGTATCTGTGAGTCGCATACAGCAGGAAGACTACCATAAGGTTGAGCATGTGTATTTAAGTGTCCTCCTATCTAATAAGAGTAAACCAGAAACACGCATACACAAGAAAAAGAAAGAAACTCCTCCCTTGGTATATATAGTAAGCGTTGAGGATGAGCAAGTATTCACTTACAAATACATAATTGTAAACGTTACTCTTTACTAATCCGATCAAATCTGTACCAGCTTCTGCTACTTTAATCCTCAAACTCTGTGGAAACTACAACCAAGTCCACCCCAAAAATGAGCCACCAGTTCCTGTAGTTGAATATGTACAAACCATTCATGCATTCATGGATCTATGTATTTACATAAATACTTGTATTTCAGTCGACATTATCAGTGAGGAAGAGAATAATTACAAACTACTGCTGAATATGATTTTCCACACAGATTTTAGATAACAATTACAAATAAATGTCTAAGTAATTCGTTTGAATATCTAGGGATCCCAGGCGCAAATGAAAGATGACCAGCAGATTTGTACGTTACAAATAATGTTTACAGAAAACTAATTATATACGCCAAACTTGTATCGACTTGAAAATAGTATATATACAACAATACAACTTCGTTTATTTATTAGCAACTAGCTCATTTATGTATAGGAAGAATTTACATAATAAATAATTATATCATATATACTTGCATAGATATACTTGTGTGTGTGTTTGTGTGTGTGTGACGTAAGCATATATGTGAGAATGAACACACACATATAAATACACTCTTACACACACGCATTCACACATACACTCAAAACCGACACATACACACACACGAAGAGAGAGAGAGACAGAGAGAGAGAGAGAGAGAGAGGGAGAGAGAGAGAGAGAGAGAGAGAGAGAGAGAGAGAGAGAGAGAGAGAGAGAGAGAGAGAGAGAGAGAGAGAGAGAGAGAGAGAGACAGAGAGAGAACAAATGTCAGTAAGCTTCCACGTTCTACTTGTTCATGAAAATAGCAAGGGTGATATGCAATGAAATTTAAAGAAAAGATGAAAAATAATACCAGAAATTGAAGCA
>NC_142928.1:76780684-76795684 GCF_046866305.1 Octopus bimaculoides | reverse complement strand
AACAGACATACAAACGAACACCTCAAAAATTTAGAAACTTTAACATCTCCATTTTTTTGTGAACACTTTGCCTTCTTTTCTTCCTTTCTTCCCTGATTAACAGAATATGTAAAAAAAGCTTTTCATCGTAACAACACAATTAAATGCACGATATATACACACTGCACAACTACAAAAACTGTAAACCACAGCAAAACTTTTAAAGAGAAAAGAAAAATTCCAAAAGAAAAAAAAAAGAAATTCAGAAATTCAAAAATCCAACAAAGTTAGCATCTCTTCCTCCTACTATTCCCAAAGACTGGAATATCTACAGTTTCCCTCAAAATAAAATAAGTTAAGAAACTTACATACCTACAGCTTTCTAACACACAAACGATCTTCCTTTTTATTCTAGGAACACTACTATTTCTCTCTCTGTGGTCATACAAAAGATCATATTTAGTAAATCTTAAAACATTACTGTCTACAACTTGTTTTCTTTTCTTTTTGACTCTCCCTGAGTATTCGAAAATGTAAACATCCTTTTCATTACAAAAGTCCTACTGTATTCTTCAAGTGGACAGACAAATAAACATCTCAAGAAAACTTAAAAACTTTAATATATTACCCAAATACGTAAACACACCTTTTATTGCAACAACACAATTGAATTCAGAAATTTAAAAATTCAACGACGTAAATATCAGTATATGTGTGTGTGTGTGTGTATGTCTGTGCGTGTGTGTGTGTGTGTGTGTGTATCTCTCTCTCTATATATATTATTATTATTATTATCATTATTATTATTATTATTATTATTATTATTATTATTATTATTATTATTATTATTATTATTATTATTATTATTATTATTGTTGTTGTTCAGTAGTTTTATTTTTATAACGTGCTTTCACTTCACTACCGAGCGCAGCTCTGTGCGCCTTGGGTATGTGCTGTGGTTTGCTGTGGTGCTCTTATGTTTACTGTATTGTAAGTGTTTTGCGTAGAATGTGTGCAGTACCCAGTAGTGCAATTTTCTGTATGTTATATATATTTGTAAGTCCTGTTATATATATTTGTAAGGCACCTACTATGATAAGAATTGTTTCTGTTTTTAGATTCCACATTCGAGTCATCTCTATTTCCAGGTCTTTGTATTTTGAGAGTTTTTCCATTTCTTTTAGAGAAACGTTGTCATCTGCTGGTATTGATACATCAATTAGAAAGCATTTTTTTTCTTCATGATCTTTGACAACTATATCTGGTCTCTTTGCCTTAATTTCTCTATCTGTGTGTATTGGCATATCCCAGAGTATGGTTGCTTTCTCGTTTTCTGTGACCTTTTCTGGCGTGTGTTTATACCATCTTTTTTCTGTTGTTATTCCATAATGTTGGCATAGCTTCCAGTGTATATAGGTCCCAGCTCTGTCGTGTCTGTGAATATATTCCTTCTTAGCCAGGACTGGGCAGCCAGAGATAATATGATTTATTGTTTCTTGTCGATCTCCACATATTCTACAGTTACTTGTTATATTTCTTTTCATTATGTGTTTTTGGTAATTTCTGGTGGGGAGGCTTTGGTCTTGTGCAGCAATTAAAAATCCTTCTCAGCCATTGCTGGGTATTATTATTATCATTATTATTACTATTATTGTTGTTTTTTCTACCAGTAATTACTGATAGAACAGTCTGAATTGCTTCTTTTCAAGGCCACTGGTATAGTAATCAAATTTGACCTCGGCTGACCCAAAGGGTGCGAATATTCTTTTGTCTCTATGGCTGAGCTCTCCACCATCTGCTGAATCTATTTATAGACCTGTAGATTATGATCGATTCACCAAACCGCTGCCCAACTATTCCCTCCAGTAATCATAGTGATGAGGATGGCGATAAGGGAAAAAAGGAGGAGGAGGTGGAGGAGGTGGAGGAGTTGGAGGAGGAGGAGAAGAAGAAGAAGAAGAAGAAAAAGAAGAAGAAGAAGAAGAAGAAGAAGAAGAAGAAGAAGAAGAAGAAGAAGAAGAAGAAGAAGAAGAAGAAGAAGACTACCTAACAAATATATGGAAATATGTTTATTATTGTCTCATTAAAATCACAGTGTTCTTGTCCACAGATGTAAAGAAAAAGCAACAAGAAAAATTACCTATGCACATGGACACAATATATGACACAAGAAAAATTACCTCAACCTACGCACATGGAAACAATAAATGCCAAACTATAGTTAAGATAGCCATAACCAAAAGAAGTGGACATAAGAAATTCGAACACAAACAGCCTAATAATATTCTTACGAAAGTCATAATATTCTCATTAAACCATCAATTTTCTTGTAATATTCATTTGGTCTAATGCTTATAGGACATGTTTATCGAAGGATGGTCTAGTGTTAAGCAAAAATAGCTAAACTCAAAATGAATAATTTCTTTTTATTCATATAACACCTATTGCAATATCGATCAGCATAGTGTCTGTTAACTGCTTCCTCCGGCTGCTCTTTACAGTTGTTGGTTTTAAACCCAATTTAGCTCCGATCAATCCGACCTAGACAAATCGCAATTCCAACCATTACACTCTTTTCTGAACGAAAGCGGTACCATCAAATCTCACATGATGCAATAGAAAAACATGTGAGTTGAAGATTTGCCACTATATAGCGACGGTTTTGGTTTATGGGGGAAAATGTCAGTCACCAATTATCACCTAGCACCCAACACTTGCCTAGCATACGACACTCACACAAGTATTTCACCCCAGCTCATAGAAAAAGACAGTGGCAAAATAACTAAACGTGGCTGATGGCGACCAAAATGACTTAAATTGACATTACTTGAGACATTTTCATTCGATATTCGGCGCACAGTATGGTATACCACGCTTCCCTTCTGCCACATGTTATGTGTGAACCACATGGTAAATTGAAATTCGTCTGGCGCAGCACTTCCATAGTATACGTAATATCCAACATATATCAAAATATTAGGAGAAATCTGTGGGGATGATTGGGATTTTGTACGTATATTCACAAAAATATTTACGTGATCAGACCTGGTTCGTCGTAAAACAAAAAGGACTTCTTTTATAAGAAGACACTGAGTGGATAATATAACATAGTTCAATGACGATGATGATAATCCTGCAAACGATGTTCATTATAAACGGCTGTCAATACCTACGGTAAGCAGTTAAGGTTATAATGTGTATATTTGATGAGGGTAGGGTGTTCAGCTTGGAACGAAACTATGACTCATGAGCATTATTTCTTTGTACGTTTTCAATACACACACACACACACACACACAGATACACACACACACACAAACACACACACACACACACACCCATACATACACACACACACACACACACACACACATATATATATATCGGGGTAGAGAAAGGGAGAGAGTGGGAAGGAATGGAGAGGAAAAGAAATAGGGTGAAGTTAAGTAATATACTAATAAGTTTTCTCTCTAAATATTTGAACGGCTGTATTTCTGTCGTATGTGCAACATAGAAATAAAATTTGTGAAAGTTGGTTATCCACAACTGTGTTGAAAATTATACAAGTTAATATATTGTATAATAGCTATTTGCATCGAAAGTAGCCTCTTTTCAACGAATATTAATTTGCACATCCAACGTAACTTGGATGTGCTAATTAAACGCCTTTAGCTGCAGTAATCGTTCTAACTAATCTTCTCGTATAGTCGTTGAGCGCTAGAAAGCACATATATCGGCAAAACAAAATTTACTCAACTTGCGCACGTTATGATTTCTCAGGATGAACACCGCAGTTTACGACGTTGAAAACCACACATTCAAGTTACGTCGGATGTGCAGATTAATAGTCAATATGTATTTTATCTAATATGTAAACAAAATATGAAAGCCATCTTTCAAAGTAAAATAAAAAAAAATCCTAAATCATAAAATACTGATGGAAGACGTGGAGATACAGTTGTAACGAATTAGATCACTAAGCATTTGTTATATTGGCTATAGTAATAGATGTCTAGTACTTCGCTGCAAAGCATATTAACGATGGCTATATTTGCGTTTGTATTATACAATTACTCATCATAAATTTACGCAATAGAAATATTAAAGTTTTCATGTGTTTGATATATCAAGTCAAACTTTAGACCATGAGTTACTGACGTAACTTGTCGATTACTTTACGGGATACGTTTCCGTTTTTACGTTCTGAGTTTTATTGACACCGAAGCCAAATTTTCCTTCCATCTCCCTGGGGTTATTAAGATAAACTATCAGTCAGCTACTATAATTGATTTTAACGAACACTCCTCTCCTTAAATTTCAGGTTTTGTTGCTAAAGTATACATATATATATATATTATAAAGAAATTATTGAATTAGAGTCTAACAAACATTTAATGGAAGTAAAAGAAATGATGGAACGATTAGGAGATGAAATACTATTGAAATAGAAAAACAATGATAATGAAATTAGTTGTGGATGAAATTTGAAAAAAAATCATTAAAAAAGAAAAGTCTTATATAAATATTTGAAATATTTTTCTAAATTTTTTCTAAATTGATAGCTGTAATCACTGTGTGATTGCAGCTTAAAGATGAATTGTGTCAGAAGTTGTCGTAAAACTAATGAGCAGCATTTTTGGAGAGGCAGTGGAAGTTGATATTGCATCATGTTAACGAAACACAACTGAAAATGTTCATGCATTAAAATGCATGCAGCAAGGAACCGTAATTTCGATATGAAACCTCCAAAAAAATATCATCGAAACCTCACACTTATCAGACGTACCTCTATATCGTGCATGAAACATACATACATACATACATACATACATGCATACATAACTGTTTCGTGTATCTACTAATGAAGATATATGTATGTGTGTATGTATGCCTGTATGTGTGAGCAAGAGAGCGAGCGAGAGAGAGAGAGAGAGAGAGAGAGAGAGGTGGTGGTGGTGGAGAGTGTGTGCGTTTATCTGTATAGATATGTGTAAATAGAAAGACGAAGGGTTTTACGTCCCCTATATCAAAATGATTGCATCAGTGGGACGCAAAACGTTACTTGTTACAAAGCCCAGTTCAAAGCATACTTGCTACAAGTAAAAGCCACTACTATTCATTCAAAAGTATCAAAGCGCTCCTAATCTAGACGAGAAGAAATATTGCAAACAAGACCTACCCTAGCATTGCAGATACCAAAAATAATGATTTGGTCGTCAATAGGAAAAAAGTACGACACATATTTCTGAAACTCTCAGAGTAGATAGATATGGAATGACGTGAGGATTTGGTGGATAACCCAAGAAGACAATCATATAACTCTAAGAGAGTGACAAAACAGTCTAGTATTTCGGAGATCGATATTTTATGGCAACTCATCCAGGTTATCAACTACGTTATTCATGATCATAAAGAAAGCATCCTACTCACATCTACAGGTTTTGGTAAGTGAATAAGGGAAAAGAAAAAAATAGAAACACAACTAGAACAACAGTCCATATCAAATAGTTCACCTTCACTACAGATATAACTATTATTTACGGTTTTATAATCTACTGCTGTCGCTGAATTGAAAAGCAGTCACTGGCGCTAAACCGATCAACATTTGTGTGTGTGTGTGTGACAAACTAATTTAAAGTTGCCTCAGTGCTTTGAAACTAACAGAATATTCATAAACATCTATGATGATTGAGATAACGCTTCGTTTCAGTTTGATACGATATATTTGTTATTTTTATATTTACACTTATAAATAATAACTGCCAAATATAAACACAGATTTATCGCACAACGAAGACTTGCTGAAAGGAATTCTTGCAAACATTTTTTGAAGAAAAATAATGACAACATTCTATTATTTATTTCTATGCACTTATTTAATATTGCGGTTTTTTGTTGTTATTATAGGATTTGCTTTGCATAGAAGTATTGTTCCTCTCTGTGAAAGATTTTCTTATATAGGTTTTATTTCATTTCTATTACGAATATTAATTCTTATTATTATTCGTCTATATATTGCCTGCGATCTTATTAAAGAAGGATAAAAGGATAAGAAAAAGAAAACGTGTTCTACATAAAAAAAAAAACACAAAGAAATTCAGTTTTTTTGTCCTCCTTTTTCTTACTCAGTAATCTACACATTCAGATATATGCGTACACATAATAAAATAGTATTCAAACAATAGTTGTGAATAGGAACCAAAATAATATATATATGTGTGTGCGTGTGAGTGTGTGTGTGTGTGTGTGTGTGTGTGTGTGGGTGTGTGTGTGTGTGTGTGTGTGTGTGTGCTAGCATAACGGTAAAACATTTTGTCTAAAAATATTCGGAAACTGTTTGTCAATTAGCTGAGCACAGCGACACAATTATGCTTCGTATACTATTTTAAATCAACACTTCTGATATTAATAGAGTGCATGACTGAAAACTTAATATGTGATGCTTAAAAGATAGCTACTTTTTTGATACTTCAGAAATGTCAGTTTTATTCAAAAAGCTTTTATTAGACTGAATGTTTATACAGATCCGAGTGTGGGTTTATTCTTAGGCATCTAAATATGTGGTTATCTATGTGTGAATGTATTTTCATTTGTATTTGTGCTTCTTAGTGGATTCTCAGAAAACATTTTTGCGTACATATGTATCTTTGCATGTGACTATAATACAGGATTATGGCATTTGTGAAGCTTCCACATACGAATTCCGTTGAAAATGTATCCGAATTTATCTATTCCCACCAAAACTAGTGCCGCGTGGGTAAAATCCTTAGCGTGAAATCTTTCACGCCAGTAGGCCGCGTCAGTTCCCGGTTGCTATGTCTTGAGTACAGACGCGTTGTGCACGTCCGTGGGATTTTCGTCTTCACACAGATTTATCGAAGGCATCGAGCAAAGAACATACTCATGTCTCATCAGCAGGGGTCATGCTCTTCATGAAAACTGGGCCATGGGTTGTACAGTCCAGCATGTCCTAAGAAACGTCCAAACGCAGTTGCTGCTGCTACTTCGACAGCACATTGAGAAAGAATTTCGCCGGCACTCTCCGTATGCACAAATTGTTCGTTAAAATGGAAGGCACTGATCTTGTACTTATTCCCATTTCGTGAGCGATTTCCTGGGTTGTTACACAACCGTCTTCCATCACTATTTGCCGGACCTTCTCAATTGTTTGCTCGTTATGGCTTGCAGATGACTTGCCTAAGCCTAACTCTTTCTCTCTCTCTCTCTCTCTCTCTCTCTCTCTCTCTCTCTCTCTCTCTCTCTCTCCTATCTCTCTCTTTCTCTCTTTCAACTGATATGCGTCCATGCTTGAAGCGGTTGTACCACTTGACCTGAATTTTGCCCATGGTATCATCGGCAAAGACCTGCTAAATCTTCTGGGTGGTTTGAGCTTGAGTATCGCCAAAATGTTTGACAAAACTTTATATCTCTACTTGATGCGTTCAATGAAAACGAAATTCCGACAAAAGCAAACTACATGCCTGTACTCCATGTGTAACAGCCGAGAACTAATGCTGTCTACCGGAGAGAAAATTTTCGCGCATAGTCAGGAAGAGTGGCGTCGCTTTTTTTCCAAATGATTTTTCCCACGCAGCATTACTTTTGGTGGGAAAATTAAAATTGGATACTCTTTTAACGCACCTCGTACCTTCACAAGCGCATATATATATATATATATATATATATATATATATATATATATATATATATATATATATATATATATTAAGGGCATGTTTTGATTATGCATTTGTGCGTGTATACATAAATTACATTCACATGCGGGTCTCTACGGGTACATGCCTGTCGTTTTCTTCCAAGTATACTGCTATTTTGACGTCATACGATCTGAGAATTATTCGACTATATGATGTTTATTGACATATTTTCCTGTTCATTTCTTATTTGTGAGGTCAATTTTCCGTTACATATTTTGGTTTGTAGACACCGTATAGCATCAACTAGCTTATGAACAATCACTATAGCTACAGTAATAGAATTCACGAAATGTAATGATCCTATATCTGCATTACTACCGTTTAATCTAATATGTAACTGTTTCTATGCCACAGCCATCTTTAGATTATTCAAGCAATCTAATTAATGCCTATATTTGTGGTTCGCAGCAACAGAAACGTTTACATGTTAAAGATGTCATATTCTTGAAAGTTTCTTCAACCTGATTAGAATATAATGTCTAGCGACTAATTAGAAAAAAAGTTTGTGTTACAAAAGATGAGTGTCTTGATATGCTGCAGCAATATATATTGCAGTTATATATAACTCATGAAGGTATCGCTAGAAAGCAATAAGCAAAGCATGTATACATACATACATACATGCATACATACACATACATACATACATACATACATACATACATATATGCATGCATACATACATATATTTTGTTGTTGGTTGTTGACACTCCGTCGCTTGCGACGTCGAGGGTTCCAGTTGATCCGATAAACGGAACAGCCTGCTCGTGAAATTAACGTGCAAGTGACTGAGCACTCCACAGACACGTGTACCTTTAATGTAGTTCTAGGGGATATTCAGCGTGACACAGTGTGACAAGGCTGACCCTTTGAATTACAGGCACAACAGAAACAGGAAGTAAGAGTGAGAGAAAGTTGTGGCGAAAGAGTACATCAGGGTTCGCCAACAGCCCCTGCCAGAGCCTCGTGGAGCATGAGGTGTTTTCGCTCAATAAACACTCACAACGCCCGGTCTGGGAATCGAAATCACGATCCTACGACCACGAGTCCGCTGCCCTAACCATTAGGCCATTGCGCCTCCACACATGCATACATACATACATACATACATACATACATACATACATACATACATAAGCACACACAAACTCAATATAGACCGGAGCATACTGCTCCTTTGGCTTGGTTCGCAGTCCCGATAATAAATAATAATAGCAACAAAATGTTATTGACCTTTTAATATTCTCAAGCATCTTAAACTAATTTAATTAGCATTTCCTTACATAGGAATAGTGGTCGATAGAAATGGTGTAAAAGCATCGGATGTAGGATGACATATACTTCACTTGCAAGACAGGTGAACAAGACAGGTGTCTGGTTGTATCTTAAGCAAGGCATCCAAAATTAACTACACTCTTCGGGGAGCAGAAATGAAGCGCTCTGATCACCATCCAATCTGATAGGCAATGTATAAGACAAAGGAACTCGCACACTAAAATGTTATATTTATTTGCATTTATATTCATGACATACACACATACATGTGTGTGTGTGTGTGTGTGTGTGTGTGTGTGTGTGTGTGTGTGTGTGTGTGTGTGTGTGTGTGTGTGTGTGTGTGTGTGTGTGTTGACGTTACGGTTACGAGAAATAGCACTCCATAGCGAAGAAATAATTATTGATTCAGAAACAGCTTACAGCACATTGGGTGACATCTGAGTTCCTCGCCTCGTGCGAACTTTCACATTACAAAATTTGAATGGAAAGACTTAATGTAGGATAAAAAAAAAGCATAAGAAGGATAAAACTTAATGATGGATAAGAAATACTGGTTATAAATTTTACTTTCCCTTCCCCTACGTTAGCGGCTATTCTAACAAGGTATATGTGTAAGTATGAGTTTTTGTGTGTGTGTGTATGTGTGTGATTTTCTGTCTCTGATTTTGTTTACATCAGCTTAATATACTTTTAGAAAATTGAATATTCCCATTTCAATTTGCATTTAATTTATTACTTTTGACGCAATCCATGTGTAAAAAAAGTATTAAATAGTATTAAGCTTGATGCATCAGTTTAAGAACTTGAACATATTTATAAGTAGAAAAAAGCAGTGAGCTAGCAGAAACGTTAGCAGAAACGTTAGCACGCCGGGCGAAATGCTTAGCGGTATCTCGTTTGACTTTACGATGAGTTCGAATTCCGTCAAGGTCGAGTTTGCCTTTAATCCTTTCGGGGTCGATAAATTAAGTACCAGTTGCGTACTGGGTAGATCTAATCGACTGGCTCCCTCCTCAAATATTTTGGGCCTCATGCCTAGAGTAGAAGAGAATTTCATATTCCGCCGAGGTCGACTTTGCTTTTCTTCTTTTCGGGGTCGACAAATTAAGTACTAGTTGCAAACTGGGGTAGTTCTAATCGACTGGCCCCACTCACCAAACATTTCGGGCCTTGTGCCTAGAGTAGAAAAGAATTTCATATTCCGCCGAGGTAGATTTTGACTTTTATCCAAAGTATGTACCAGTTGCGTACTGAGATCGATCTAATCGGCTGGCCCTCTCCCACCAAATTTCGGGCCTTGTGCCTAGAGTAGAAAAGAATCTTTATATGTAGAAAAGTTATGTATGCGATGTAGATGTGAAGATTTGTCGTTCACTCGTTTCTCTTTTGTTGTTTTTTTTGTTTTTTTTTAGTGGTGGGGGCTTTATCATAGAAAAAGATTAAACAAATTTCACTGAAAAGTAGAGTGAAATGTTCAGTTGAAATTTAATGGGCTGATTAGTTTTCTCAACGTGATACTTAAATTTGGAGATTGCTGCAGAAGCTTCAATAAATTCATGAACTGATCGCCCGTGTGATTTGAAAAGATGTTAATATATTCAAGAACGCTCTTGGTAATGAAAATATGGTTGAATGGTGATATTTCAATTGATTCTGCAAAAGTCAACTTGGAAGCGAAGGAATCTTTCATAACGAAAATAATTTCCTTCTCTACAAGTTGCACATGTTGCAAACAAGAATAATTCGACAAGAATTTGCAAAGTTGCCCCAGTTGTTGTATTTTATGCCAGTGAGAAAATGTGAGTAAGTAAAATTACTACGTCCACAGAAATTAGCTGAGACGTACATCAGCAACTTCTAGCAAGTTTTCCTGATCACTAGATGACTCAGGAAATTTCTGTGGTTTCTTTTCGTATTACGTTTGTACTTAGCAAAAATAATTTCAGCCGGTAAATAAAACGCTATCTGGTGTTTGAATACTTAAGAAATGGGCTTCGCCTAGTCAGTGAAGCTACTATGTAAGAAGGCGATTTTCTAGTATTTAAGAATTGGTAGAGTTGAAGCGGAACTGAATGATGTTGAGTAAGCTGTTGCCTAAGTTTCAAAACTTTAGATCGGTTCAATGGCGGAGACTATTCTGGCATGAAATGACCTAAAGGGTTGCCAGTGCAATATTCCAAATTTCCAACAAAATATTTGTAATAAAAGGAAACATTACGAAAAACGCATGACTCAACACAACAAAAATTCAAACCATGAAAATTTTGAAACAATTGATAAATGTTTAACCACTCAGTTGCGTGTAACACACACACACACACACACACATACACCCACCCACACACCCACCCACACACACACACACACACTCACACTCACACACACACACAAACAAACAATTCTGATCTGCATGAAAAATGCCACGAAATTATACCAGGTCAATGTAGCTTATGGCCATTACAATAAATTCTAACCAAATATAATAACAATCACTAAAAATATAAGTGTGCATGTATATATATATATATATATATATATATATATATATATATATATATATATATATATATATATATATATATATATATATATATATATACATATATATACACTCATAAACATAAATGTATAAACCACACTATGACATCTGAATAACAGTTTCATTACTTAAGAAATGAGCACTATGATTAGCTTTTGAAACAGCTGATTGACCATTCAGATGTTAATGTGATATATCTTGACATCATAAAGGCCTTTAATAAGGTACATCGTTGCATATGTCAGAAGCTACGAGACATTAGCATAGCTGGTAAAGTAGAAGAGTGACATCCTGATAGAATTCAGGAAGTTGCAGCCAATGGCACGCTCTCTGAGTGTACCCGCAGGAAACTATCCTTGGGTCATTACTATTTATATCAGAGCAATGTAGCTTGTGGCCATTACACATGCTCGTGGTTACTTAGACAGCCACTATCACTAGCTACGTCGATGATACGAAATTATCATAGGTAAAAAAGAATCCACATGGTGTCGCAAGCTTACAACGTGACCTGAATGCAATATAGAAATGGGCTGAAGTAAACAGCATGCAGATCAATCATGGAAATTTAAGCACTGCAATATCAGCTCACATATGCACAGTAGCCTGTATATAGAGGATCCAAAGGCACTGCTATCCCAAATATAGGTAGTAAGAGACTTGGTGATCAGTATGTCTCATTTCATATACACATTAAAAAGATGGTAGCAAAGTGCAGACAACTGGGTGGGTGATTACTAGGTTCCTTCAAAGCAAAATACGAAGATGTGATGTTGACCCTGTGGAGGACCTTTATTCACCGCCGGCTTGACTACTGCTCAAAAGTTGTCACATAAATCTAAACTCACAGCGGACTTTGAAGGGGTGGCGCAAACGTACAGCATTAAAAAGATTGTAACAGTGCAGCAAATGAGCTACAGGCAAGGTCTGTCAAATTTATGACTTTACTCATTGGAGAGGAGACGCGACAGATATATAATAATCTACATGTGGAAAACTTGGGTTTGATCCAGTACCTAATTTCGGCATTTAGTGTTATACATAAATGCACATTAGGGTTACCTTGTTTTTTTTTTTTTTAATCATAGTGAAGAACTGTAGTATAAACCCGGTATGATTTGAACTGGTAACTGTCAAACACAACTAAATATTTTGAAGCATTCGTATTGGTTAAGCTACTTTGTGCTATCCAATCTACCATTATAAAACAATTAAAAGAAATAAGTATAAAAATTATGATCATATATGAATTGCATATTCTCAAATGTTATTTATAAAGACAAGCTTTCATCAATATTTACATAATGTGTCAGATTTAATTATATTGATTAGTATTATTTTGTTATTAAAATCATATAATCGCTTGTCTAAACAGAGATTTCCATAAATTATCTATTCGTTACTATGTATTATTGTACGCAAACAAATTAATGAACTCACAAACATACAAATTATATATAAACAATTGAAGCATTCAAACATCTGATGATTGTTTAGCTATTTATGAAAAGAACCGAGCGTTCTCGATTAACATAAATAATGAAATGTTATATATTTTCGTATAAGGTCGATAAAGGCTCCTACCTCAGGGACGGAGCATATTTTTCTATTTAGATATTCACGCATTACACACATCAAACAAAACACTTTTGCAACGCATCTCTGGATAGTAATAAAACATGAATTAATATCCCACTTACACACGCACTTATCTATTGTATACTTACTTATATGCATGTGTGTGCATATATATTCCTTTTGCTTGTTTCAGTCATTTGATTGCGGCAATGCTAGAGTACCACCTTTAGTCCAATAAATCGAACCCAAGGCGTATTCTTATATATATATTCGTATATATATATATATATATATATATATATATATATATATATATATATATATATATATATATATATATATATATATATATATATATATATATATATATATATATATACATATATATATGTGTGTGTGTGTGTGTGTGTGTGTGTGTGTGTCTGCGTACGTGTGTGTGTAGGAGAAGTTAGGTAACAACTCCACAAACAAACACACACCGATTTTACTCATATGAGATCCTCAGAGAGGATTGGCCAAAATGTCTCTCCACACCAGACATTGACATGAAACTAGAATGTTTCATATCTACTGTGCAAGCCAGAAATATGTCCCAGAGCACAAGGACAAAACAAATAGGAACAAGATTCCAAGGGAGAGGAAGATCCTCATGAGACGACGGACGAAAGTTGCAAATCGACTCAACCAGCATCCCAAGAATGGCCAAAGGTCCCGCCTAAAAACGACACTGATGGAGATTGAAAAAAGGCTGCAACAATCCTATGTGAGAGAGAGAGCAGACAAAGAAGCCTGGGTTATAAAAAACATTAAGTCAAACCCAAAGGCCTTCTTTCATTACGCAAAAGAAACAGCCTCAGCACGCTGCAAGATTGGACCCCTCTCCGAAGAGGATGGCTCCCTCACAGACAGTCCAACTGGGATCAGTGAGGTACTGAATGAGCAATTCAAAAGTGTCTTCACCACTCCATTGGAGCACAGACAAGTGAACGAACCAATGGACTTCTTTGCTACCTCCCCTATAACCAGTGAGGCAGTTAAAATGGAATACATCAACATTAGCGAAGAAGATGTACTACTAGCTATACATGAAGTGGACACAAACTCAACTGCTGGCCCTGATGGTTTCCCAGCAATCCTCCTTAAATCATGTAAACATGCCCTGGCAAAACCCCTCTAGATCCTCTTCCAGAGCTTTCTCGCAAACGGCAGACTGCCAAGCAAGCCGAAGGAGGGAATAATATGCCCAATCCATAAAGGGGGAAGCAGAGCAGATGCCAAAAACTATAGGCCAAGAATGGTCATGGAAGGTCATCAGCAAGGTCATGGAAACGATAGTCAGAGGAAAACAAATTGCATTCCTTGAAGAAAATAAACATGGCTTTCGACCAGGTAGGAGCTGCCTGACCCAGCTCTTACAACATTACGACTGGGTGTTGAGGCAGTTACTCAACAACTCAAATGTGGACGTAATATACCTTGATTTTGCAAAAGATTTTGACAAAGTGGATCATGGTGTGATATGCCACAAACTGCGTGATCTTGGCATAGCTGGAAAACTTGGAGAGTGGTTACATGACTTTCTGAAAGATAGAAGTCAGGCAGTAGTGGCTAATGGAGCCACCTCTATGAAAACACAAATAATGAGCGGTGTTCCACAGGGCACTGTCTTGGGACCATTGCTTTTTATAGTCGCTCTCTCAGATATGCCCTCAAGTGCCGTGATAGCCACTCTTGCAAGCTACGCAGATGATACGAAAGTCTCGCAGAAAATACAGAACTCCAGTGATGTTGCACACCTGCAGCAGGAGTTGGACTCAGTTTACAGATGGGCTGAGGATAATAATATGCAGTTTAATGCTGAAAAATTCCAAGCCCTGCGCAACCAACGCCCAAAACTGAATATGAAACTTA